>NW_027099153.1:0-38318 GCF_037042795.1 Molothrus aeneus | reverse complement strand
AGATTTTGGATGTTTTCTTTCCTGGCAGAGTTTCTCCTTGCAAGATATGCTGGAAAAGCTTTTGGCTGAGTGTAGAGCGGCAAGACACGCAGAAGACGCAGATACGCAGCTCTCCGAAGCTAAGTGCCGGTCCCGGGCTTCTTTCGGCACAAACCGCTCTCAGGAGCTCCCTGCGCTCGCCACAATGCTCTGTGTGCGAAGAAGCCGCTTCTTCGCCTGCGGGAGAATCGGCGAGCGGCAGCTTCCCAAAGGCGAAGATGCAAGCTGCAGCACACAGGCACAGTGTGGGCAGCCTTCAGACTTAGAGAAAACAGTACTTTACCACTCTCCTGCCTTTTCCATGGTTATTCTATTGGAAAAGAACGAGTTTTGGACAACTACCTTTCATTCTTGCCAAACTCTTTGCAGACCCCCGTGCAAGCTTTAGAAGAAGATTTTGGATGTTTTCTTTCCTGGCAGAGTTTCTCCTTGCAAGATATGGTGGAAAAGCTTTTTGCTGAGTGTAGAGCGGCAAGACACGCAGAAGACGCAGATACGCAGCTCTCCGAAGCTAAGTGCCGGTCCCGGGCTTCTTTCGGCACAAACCGCTCTCAGGAGCTCCCTGCGCTCGCCACAATGCTCTGTGTGCGAAGAAGCCGCTTCTTCGCCTGCGGGAGAATCGGCGAGCGGCAGCTTCCCAAAGGCGAAGATGCAAGCTGCAGCACGCAGGCACAGTGTGGGCAGCCTTCAGACTTAGAGAAAACAGTACTTTACCACTCTCCTGCCTTTTCCATGGTTATTCTATTGGAAAAGAACGAGTTTTGGACAACTACCTTTCATTCTTGCCAAACTCTTTGCAGACCCCCGTGCAAGCTTTAGAACAAGATTTTGGATGTTTTCTTTCCTGGCAGAGTTTCTCCTTGCAAGATATGGTGGAAAAGCTTTTTGCTGAGTGTAGAGCGGCAAGACACGCAGAAGACGCAGATACGCAGCTCTCCGAAGCTAAGTGCCGGTCCCGGGCTTCTTTCGGCACAAACCGCTCTCAGGAGCTCCCTGCGCTCGCCACAATGCTCTGTGTGCGAAGAAGCCGCTTCTTCGCCTGCGGGAGAATCGGCGAGCGGCAGCTTCCCAAAGGCGAAGATGCAAGCTGCAGCACACAGGCACAGTGTGGGCAGCCTTCAGACTTAGAGAAAACAGTACTTTACCACTCTCCTGCCTTTTCCATGGTTATTCTATTGGAAAAGAACGAGTTTTGGACAACTACCTTTCATTCTTGCCAAACTCTTTGCAGACCTCCGTGCAAGCTTTAGAACAAGATTTTGGATGTTTTCTTTCCTGGCAGAGTTTCTCCTTGCAAGATATGGTGGAAAAGCTTTTTGCTGAGTGTAGAGCGGCAAGACACGCAGAAGACGCAGATACGCAGCTCTCCGAAGCTAAGTGCCGGTCTCGGGCTTCTTTCGGCACAAACCGCTCTCAGGAGCTCCCTGCGCTCGCCACAATGCTCTGTGTGCGAAGAAGCCGCTTCTTCGCCTGCGGGAGAATCGGCGAGCGGCAGCTTCCCAAAGGCGAAGATGCAAGCTGCAGCACACAGGCACAGTGTGGGCAGCCTTCAGACTTAGAGAAAACAGTATTTTACCACTCTCCTGCCTTTTCCATGGTTATTCTATTGGAAAAGAACGAGTTTTGGACAACTACCTTTCATTCTTGCCAAACTCTTTGCAGACCCCCGTGCAAGCTTTAGAACAAGATTTTGGATGTTTTCTTTCCTGGCAGAGTTTCTCCTTGCAAGATATGGTGGAAAAGCTTTTTGCTGAGTGTAGAGCGGCAAGACACGCAGAAGACGCAGATACGCAGCTCTCCGAAGCTAAGTGCCGGTCCCGGGCTTCTTTCGGCACAAACCGCTCTCAGGAGCTCCCTGCGCTCGCCACAATGCTCTGTGAGCGAAGAAGCCGCTTCTTCGCCTCCGGGAGAATCGGCGAGCGGCAGCTTCCCAAAGGCGAAGATGCAAGCTGCAGCACACAGGCACAGTGTGGGCAGCCTTCAGACTTAGAGAAAACAGTACTTGACCACTCTCCTGCCTTTTCCATGGTTATTCTATTGGAAAAGAACGAGTTTTGGACAACTACCTTTCATTCTTGCCAAACTCTTTGCAGACCCCCGTGCAAGCTTTAGAACAAGATTTTGGATGTTTTCTTTCCTGGCAGAGTTTCTCCTTGCAAGATATGGTGGAAAAGCTTTTTGCTGAGTGTAGAGCGGCAAGACACGCAGAAGACGCAGATACGCAGCTCTCCGAAGCTAAGTGCCGGTCCCGGGCTTCTTTCGGCACAAACCGCTCTCAGGAGCTCCCTGCGCTCGCCACAATGCTCTGTGTGCGAAGAAGCCGCTTCTTCGCCTGCGGGAGAATCGGCGAGCGGCAGCTTCCCAAAGGCGAAGATGCAAGCTGCAGCACACAGGCACAGTGTGGGCAGCCTTCAGACTTAGAGAAAACAGTACTTTACCACTCTCCTGCCTTTTCCATGGTTATTCTATTGGAAAAGAACGAGTTTTGGACAACTACCTTTCATTCTTGCCACACTCTTTGCAGACCTGCGTGCAAGCTTTAGAACAAGATTTTGGATGTTTTCTTTCCTGGCAGAGTTTCTCCTTGCAAGATATGGTGGAAAAGCTTTTGGCTGAGTGTAGAGCGGCAAGACACGCAGAAGACGCAGATACGCAGCTCTCCGAAGCTAAGTGCCGGTCCCGGGCTTCTTTCGGCACAAACCGCTCTCAGGAGCTCCCTGCGCTCGCCACAATGCTCTGTGAGCGAAGAAGCCGCTTCTTCGCCTCCGGGAGAATCGGCGAGCGGCAGCTTCCCAAAGGCGAAGATGCAAGCTGCAGCACACAGGCACAGTGTGGGCAGCCTTCAGACTTAGAGAAAACAGTACTTTACCACTCTCCTGCCTTTTCCATGGTTATTCTATTGGAAAAGAACGAGTTTTGGACAACTACCTTTCATTCTTGCCAAACTCTTTGCAGACCCCCGTGCAAGCTTTAGAACAAGATTTTGGATGTTTTCTTTCCTGGCAGAGTTTCTCCTTGCAAGATATGGTGGAAAAGCTTTTTGCTGAGTGTAGAGCGGCAAGACACGCAGAAGACGCAGATACGCAGCTCTCCGAAGCTAAGTGCCGGTCCCGGGCTTCTTTCGGCACAAACCGCTCTCAGGAGCTCCCTGCGCTCGCCACAATGCTCTGTGTGCGAAGAAGCCGCTTCTTCGCCTGCGGGAGAATCGGCGAGCGGCAGCTTCCCAAAGGCGAAGATGCAAGCTGCAGCACACAGGCACAGTGTGGGCAGCCTTCAGACTTAGAGAAAACAGTATTTTACCACTCTCCTGCCTTTTCCATGGTTATTCTATTGGAAAAGAACGAGTTTTGGACAACTACCTTTCATTCTTGCCACACTCTTTGCAGACCTGCGTGCAAGCTTTAGAACAAGATTTTGGATGTTTTCTTTCCTGGCAGAGTTTCTCCTTGCAAGATATGCTGGAAAAGCTTTTGGCTGAGTGTAGAGCGGCAAGACACGCAGAAGACGCAGATACGCAGCTCTCCGAAGCTAAGTGCCGGTCCCGGGCTTCTTTCGGCACAAACCGCTCTCAGGAGCTCCCTGCGCTCGCCACAATGCTCTGTGTGCGAAGAAGCCGCTTCTTCGCCTGCGGGAGAATCGGCGAGCGGCAGCTTCCCAAAGGCGAAGATGCAAGCTGCAGCACACAGGCACAGTGTGGGCAGCCTTCAGACTTAGAGAAAACAGTACTTTACCACTCTCCTGCCTTTTCCATGGTTATTCTATTGGAAAAGAACGAGTTTTGGACAACTACCTTTCATTCTTGCCAAACTCTTTGCAGACCCCCGTGCAAGCTTTAGAACAAGATTTTGGATGTTTTCTTTCCTGGCAGAGTTTCTCCTTGCAAGATATGGTGGAAAAGCTTTTGGCTGAGTGTAGAGCGGCAAGACACGCAGAAGACGCAGATACGCAGCTCTCCGAAGCTAAGTGCCGGTCCCGGGCTTCTTTCGGCACAAACCGCTCTCAGGAGCTCCCTGCGCTCGCCACAATGCTCTGTGTGCGAAGAAGCCGCTTCTTCGCCTGCGGGAGAATCGGCGAGCGGCAGCTTCCCAAAGGCGAAGATGCAAGCTGCAGCACACAGGCACAGTGTGGGCAGCCTTCAGACTTAGAGAAAACAGTACTTTACCACTCTCCTGCCTTTTCCATGGTTATTCTATTGGAAAAGAACGAGTTTTGGACAACTACCTTTCATTCTTGCCAAACTCTTTGCAGACCCCCGTGCAAGCTTTAGAACAAGATTTTGGATGTTTTCTTTCCTGGCAGAGTTTCTCCTTGCAAGATATGGTGGAAAAGCTTTTTGCTGAGTGTAGAGCGGCAAGACACGCAGAAGACGCAGATACGCAGCTCTCCGAAGCTAAGTGCCGGTCCCGGGCTTCTTTCGGCACAAACCGCTCTCAGGAGCTCCCTGCGCTCGCCACAATGCTCTGTGTGCGAAGAAGCCGCTTCTTCGCCTGCGGGAGAATCGGCGAGCGGCAGCTTCCCAAAGGCGAAGATGCAAGCTGCAGCACACAGGCACAGTGTGGGCAGCCTTCAGACTTAGAGAAAACAGTACTTTACCACTCTCCTGCCTTTTCCATGGTTATTCTATTGGAAAAGAACGAGTTTTGGACAACTACCTTTCATTCTTGCCAAACTCTTTGCAGACCTCCGTGCAAGCTTTAGAACAAGATTTTGGATGTTTTCTTTCCTGGCAGAGTTTCTCCTTGCAAGATATGGTGGAAAAGCTTTTTGCTGAGTGTAGAGCGGCAAGACACGCAGAAGACGCAGATACGCAGCTCTCCGAAGCTAAGTGCCGGTCTCGGGCTTCTTTCGGCACAAACCGCTCTCAGGAGCTCCCTGCGCTCGCCACAATGCTCTGTGTGCGAAGAAGCCGCTTCTTCGCCTGCGGGAGAATCGGCGAGCGGCAGCTTCCCAAAGGCGAAGATGCAAGCTGCAGCACACAGGCACAGTGTGGGCAGCCTTCAGACTTAGAGAAAACAGTACTTTACCTCTCTCCTGCCTTTTCCATGGTTATTCTATTGGAAAAGAACGAGTTTTGGACAACTACCTTTCATTCTTGCCAAACTCTTTGCAGACCTCCGTGCAAGCTTTAGAACAAGATTTTGGATGTTTTCTTTCCTGGCAGAGTTTCTCCTTGCAAGATATGGTGGAAAAGCTTTTTGCTGAGTGTAGAGCGGCAAGACACGCAGAAGACGCAGATACGCAGCTCTCCGAAGCTAAGTGCCGGTCCCGGGCTTCTTTCGGCACAAACCGCTCTCAGGAGCTCCCTGCGCTCGCCACAATGCTCTGTGTGCGAAGAAGCCGCTTCTTCGCCTGCGGGAGAATCGGCGAGCGGCAGCTTCCCAAAGGCGAAGATGCAAGCTGCAGCACACAGGCACAGTGTGGGCAGCCTTCAGACTTAGAGAAAACAGTATTTTACCACTCTCCTGCCTTTTCCATGGTTATTCTATTGGAAAAGAACGAGTTTTGGACAACTACCTTTCATTCTTGCCAAACTCTTTGCAGACCCCCGTGCAAGCTTTAGAACAAGATTTTGGATGTTTTCTTTCCTGGCAGAGTTTCTCCTTGCAAGATATGGTGGAAAAGCTTTTTGCTGAGTGTAGAGCGGCAAGACACGCAGAAGACGCAGATACGCAGCTCTCCGAAGCTAAGTGCCGGTCCCGGGCTTCTTTCGGCACAAACCGCTCTCAGCAGCTCCCTGCGCTCGCCACAATGCTCTGTGAGCGAAGAAGCCGCTTCTTCGCCTCCGGGAGAATCGGCGAGCGGCAGCTTCCCAAAGGCGAAGATGCAAGCTGCAGCACACAGGCACAGTGTGGGCAGCCTTCAGACTTAGAGAAAACAGTACTTGACCACTCTCCTGCCTTTTCCATGGTTATTCTATTGGAAAAGAACGAGTTTTGGACAACTACCTTTCATTCTTGCCAAACTCTTTGCA
This sequence comes from Molothrus aeneus, assembly GCF_037042795.1. NCBI lineage: Eukaryota > Metazoa > Chordata > Aves > Passeriformes > Icteridae > Molothrus > Molothrus aeneus. The sequence continues at coordinate 32,308 of NW_027099153.1, read as the reverse complement.
GACCTCCGTGCAAGCTTTAGAACAAGATTTTGGATGTTTTCTTTCCTGGCAGAGTTTCTCCTTGCAAGATATGGTGGAAAAGCTTTTTGCTGAGTGTAGAGCGGCAAGACACGCAGAAGACGCAGATACGCAGCTCTCCGAAGCTAAGTGCCGGTCCCGGGCTTCTTTCGGCACAAACCGCTCTCAGGAGCTCCCTGCGCTCGCCACAATGCTCTGTGTGCGAAGAAGCCGCTTCTTCGCCTGCGGGAGAATCGGCGAGCGGCAGCTTCCCAAAGGCGAAGATGCAAGCTGCAGCACACAGGCACAGTGTGGGCAGCCTTCAGACTTAGAGAAAACAGTACTTTACCACTCTCCTGCCTTTTCCATGGTTATTCTATTGGAAAAGAACGAGTTTTGGACAACTACCTTTCATTCTTGCCACACTCTTTGCAGACCTGCGTGCAAGCTTTAGAACAAGATTTTGGATGTTTTCTTTCCTGGCAGAGTTTCTCCTTGCAAGATATGGTGGAAAAGCTTTTGGCTGAGTGTAGAGCGGCAAGACACGCAGAAGACGCAGATACGCAGCTCTCCGAAGCTAAGTGCCGGTCCCGGGCTTCTTTCGGCACAAACCGCTCTCAGGAGCTCCCTGCGCTCGCCACAATGCTCTGTGTGCGAAGAAGCCGCTTCTTCGCCTCCGGGAGAATCGGCGAGCGGCAGCTTCCCAAAGGCGAAGATGCAAGCTGCAGCACACAGGCACAGTGTGGGCAGCCTTCAGACTTAGAGAAAACAGTACTTTACCACTCTCCTGCCTTTTCCATGGTTATTCTATTGGAAAAGAACGAGTTTTGGACAACTACCTTTCATTCTTGCCACACTCTTTGCAGACCCCCGTGCAAGCTTTAGAACAAGATTTTGGATGTTTTCTTTCCTGGCAGAGTTTCTCCTTGCAAGATATGGTGGAAAAGCTTTTGGCTGAGTGTAGAGCGGCAAGACACGCAGAAGACGCAGATACGCAGCTCTCCGAAGCTAAGTGCCGGTCCCGGGCTTCTTTCGGCACAAACCGCTCTCAGGAGCTCCCTGCGCTCGCCACAATGCTCTGTGTGCGAAGAAGCCGCTTCTTCGCCTGCGGGAGAATCGGCGAGCGGCAGCTTCCCAAAGGCGAAGATGCAAGCTGCAGCACACAGGCACAGTGTGGGCAGCCTTCAGACTTAGAGAAAACAGTACTTTACCACTCTCCTGCCTTTTCCATGGTTATTCTATTGGAAAAGAACGAGTTTTGGACAACTACCTTTCATTCTTGCCAAACTCTTTGCAGACCCCCGTGCAAGCTTTAGAACAAGATTTTGGATGTTTTCTTTCCTGGCAGAGTTTCTCCTTGCAAGATATGGTGGAAAAGCTTTTTGCTGAGTGTAGAGCGGCAAGACACGCAGAAGACGCAGATACGCAGCTCTCCGAAGCTAAGTGCCGGTCCCGGGCTTCTTTCGGCACAAACCGCTCTCAGGAGCTCCCTGCGCTCGCCACAATGCTCTGTGTGCGAAGAAGCCGCTTCTTCGCCTGCGGGAGAATCGGCGAGCGGCAGCTTCCCAAAGGCGAAGATGCAAGCTGCAGCACACAGGCACAGTGTGGGCAGCCTTCAGACTTAGAGAAAACAGTACTTTACCACTCTCCTGCCTTTTCCATGGTTATTCTATTGGAAAAGAACGAGTTTTGGACAACTACCTTTCATTCTTGCCAAACTCTTTGCAGACCCCCGTGCAAGCTTTAGAACAAGATTTTGGATGTTTTCTTTCCTGGCAGAGTTTCTCCTTGCAAGATATGGTGGAAAAGCTTTTTGCTGAGTGTAGAGCGGCAAGACACGCAGAAGACGCAGATACGCAGCTCTCCGAAGCTAAGTGCCGGTCCCGGGCTTCTTTCGGCACAAACCGCTCTCAGGAGCTCCCTGCGCTCGCCACAATGCTCTGTGTGCGAAGAAGCCGCTTCTTCGCCTGCGGGAGAATCGGCGAGCGGCAGCTTCCCAAAGGCGAAGATGCAAGCTGCAGCACACAGGCACAGTGTGGGCAGCCTTCAGACTTAGAGAAAACAGTACTTTACCACTCTCCTGCCTTTTCCATGGTTATTCTATTGGAAAAGAACGAGTTTTGGACAACTACCTTTCATTCTTGCCAAACTCTTTGCAGACCCCCGTGCAAGCTTTAGAACAAGATTTTGGATGTTTTCTTTCCTGGCAGAGTTTCTCCTTGCAAGATATGGTGGAAAAGCTTTTTGCTGAGTGTAGAGCGGCAAGACACGCAGAAGACGCAGATACGCAGCTCTCCGAAGCTAAGTGCCGGTCCCGGGCTTCTTTCGGCACAAACCGCTCTCAGGAGCTCCCTGCGCTCGCCACAATGCTCTGTGTGCGAAGAAGCCGCTTCTTCGCCTGCGGGAGAATCGGCGAGCGGCAGCTTCCCAAAGGCGAAGATGCAAGCTGCAGCACACAGGCACAGTGTGGGCAGCCTTCAGACTTAGAGAAAACAGTACTTGACCACTCTCCTGCCTTTTCCATGGTTATTCTATTGGAAAAGAACGAGTTTTGGACAACTACCTTTCATTCTTGCCAAACTCTTTGCAGACCTCCGTGCAAGCTTTAGAACAAGATTTTGGATGTTTTCTTTCCTGGCAGAGTTTCTCCTTGCAAGATATGCTGGAAAAGCTTTTTGCTGAGTGTAGAGCGGCAAGACACGCAGAAGACGCAGATACGCAGCTCTCCGAAGCTAAGTGCCGGTCCCGGGCTTCTTTCGGCACAAACCGCTCTCAGGAGCTCCCTGCGCTCGCCACAATGCTCTGTGAGCGAAGAAGCCGCTTCTTCGCCTCCGGGAGAATCGGCGAGCGGCAGCTTCCCAAAGGCGAAGATGCAAGCTGCAGCACACAGGCACAGTGTGGGCAGCCTTCAGACTTAGAGAAAACAGTACTTGACCACTCTCCTGCCTTTTCCATGGTTATTCTATTGGAAAAGAACGAGTTTTGGACAACTACCTTTCATTCTTGCCACACTCTTTGCAGACCTCCGTGCAAGCTTTAGAACAAGATTTTGGATGTTTTCTTTCCTGGCAGAGTTTCTCCTTGCAAGATATGGTGGAAAAGCTTTTTGCTGAGTGTAGAGCGGCAAGACACGCAGAAGACGCAGATACGCAGCTCTCCGAAGCTAAGTGCCGGTCCCGGGCTTCTTTCGGCACAAACCGCTCTCAGGAGCTCCCTGCGCTCGCCACAATGCTCTGTGTGCGAAGAAGCCGCTTCTTCGCCTGCGGGAGAATCGGCGAGCGGCAGCTTCCCAAAGGCGAAGATGCAAGCTGCAGCACACAGGCACAGTGTGGGCAGCCTTCAGACTTAGAGAAAACAGTACTTTACCACTCTCCTGCCTTTTCCATGGTTATTCTATTGGAAAAGAACGAGTTTTGGACAACTACCTTTCATTCTTGCCAAACTCTTTGCAGACCCCCGTGCAAGCTTTAGAACAAGATTTTGGATGTTTTCTTTCCTGGCAGAGTTTCTCCTTGCAAGATATGGTGGAAAAGCTTTTGGCTGAGTGTAGAGCGGCAAGACACGCAGAAGACGCAGATACGCAGCTCTCCGAAGCTAAGTGCCGGTCCCGGGCTTCTTTCGGCACAAACCGCTCTCAGGAGCTCCCTGCGCTCGCCACAATGCTCTGTGTGCGAAGAAGCCGCTTCTTCGCCTGCGGGAGAATCGGCGAGCGGCAGCTTCCCAAAGGCGAAGATGCAAGCTGCAGCACACAGGCACAGTGTGGGCAGCCTTCAGACTTAGAGAAAACAGTACTTTACCACTCTCCTGCCTTTTCCATGGTTATTCTATTGGAAAAGAACGAGTTTTGGACAACTACCTTTCATTCTTGCCAAACTCTTTGCAGACCCCCGTGCAAGCTTTAGAACAAGATTTTGGATGTTTTCTTTCCTGGCAGAGTTTCTCCTTGCAAGATATGGTGGAAAAGCTTTTTGCTGAGTGTAGAGCGGCAAGACACGCAGAAGACGCAGATACGAAGCTCTCCGAAGCTAAGTGCCGGTCCCGGGCTTCTTTCGGCACAAACCGCTCTCAGCAGCTCCCTGCGCTCGCCACAATGCTCTGTGTGCGAAGAAGCCGCTTCTTCGCCTGCGGGAGAATCGGCGAGCGGCAGCTTCCCAAAGGCGAAGATGCAAGCTGCAGCACACAGGCACAGTGTGGGCAGCCTTCAGACTTAGAGAAAACAGTACTTTACCACTCTCCTGCCTTTTCCATGGTTATTCTATTGGAAAAGAACGAGTTTTGGACAACTACCTTTCATTCTTGCCAAACTCTTTGCAGACCCCCGTGCAAGCTTTAGAACAAGATTTTGGATGTTTTCTTTCCTGGCAGAGTTTCTCCTTGCAAGATATGGTGGAAAAGCTTTTTGCTGAGTGTAGAGCGGCAAGACACGCAGAAGACGTAGATACGCAGCTCTCCGAAGCTAAGTGCCGGTCCCGGGCTTCTTTCGGCACAAACCGCTCTCAGCAGCTCCCTGCGCTCGCCACAATGCTCTGTGTGCGAAGAAGCCGCTTCTTCGCCTCCGGGAGAATCGGCGAGCGGCAGCTTCCCAAAGGCGAAGATGCAAGCTGCAGCACACAGGCACAGTGTGGGCAGCCTTCAGACTTAGAGAAAACAGTACTTTACCACTCTCCTGCCTTTTCCATGGTTATTCTATTGGAAAAGAACGAGTTTTGGACAACTACCTTTCATTCTTGCCACACTCTTTGCAGACCTGCGTGCAAGCTTTAGAACAAGATTTTGGATGTTTTCTTTCCTGGCAGAGTTTCTCCTTGCAAGATATGGTGGAAAAGCTTTTTGCTGAGTGTAGAGCGGCAAGACACGCAGAAGACGCAGATACGCAGCTCTCCGAAGCTAAGTGCCGGTCCCGGGCTTCTTTCGGCACAAACCGCTCTCAGGAGCTCCCTGCGCTCGCCACAATGCTCTGTGTGCGAAGAAGCCGCTTCTTCGCCTGCGGGAGAATCGGCGAGCGGCAGCTTCCCAAAGGCGAAGATGCAAGCTGCAGCACACAGGCACAGTGTGGGCAGCCTTCAGACTTAGAGAAAACAGTACTTTACCACTCTCCTGCCTTTTCCATGGTTATTCTATTGGAAAAGAACGAGTTTTGGACAACTACCTTTCATTCTTGCCAAACTCTTTGCAGACCCCCGTGCAAGCTTTAGAACAAGATTTTGGATGTTTTCTTTCCTGGCAGAGTTTCTCCTTGCAAGATATGGTGGAAAAGCTTTTGGCTGAGTGTAGAGCGGCAAGACACGCAGAAGACGCAGATACGCAGCTCTCCGAAGCTAAGTGCCGGTCCCGGGCTTCTTTCGGCACAAACCGCTCTCAGGAGCTCCCTGCGCTCGCCACAATGCTCTGTGTGCGAAGAAGCCGCTTCTTCGCCTGCGGGAGAATCGGCGAGCGGCAGCTTCCCAAAGGCGAAGATGCAAGCTGCAGCACACAGGCACAGTGTGGGCAGCCTTCAGACTTAGAGAAAACAGTACTTTACCACTCTCCTGCCTTTTCCATGGTTATTCTATTGGAAAAGAACGAGTTTTGGACAACTACCTTTCATTCTTGCCACACTCTTTGCAGACCCCCGTGCAAGCTTTAGAACAAGATTTTGGATGTTTTCTTTCCTGGCAGAGTTTCTCCTTGCAAGATATGGTGGAAAAGCTTTTTGCTGAGTGTAGAGCGGCAAGACACGCAGAAGACGCAGATACGCAGCTCTCCGAAGCTAAGTGCCGGTCCCGGGCTTCTTTCGGCACAAACCGCTCTCAGCAGCTCCCTGCGCTCGCCACAATGCTCTGTGTGCGAAGAAGCCGCTTCTTCGCCTGCGGGAGAATCGGCGAGCGGCAGCTTCCCAAAGGCGAAGATGCAAGCTGCAGCACACAGGCACAGTGTGGGCAGCCTTCAGACTTAGAGAAAACAGTACTTGACCACTCTCCTGCCTTTTCCATGGTTATTCTATTGGAAAAGAACGAGTTTTGGACAACTACCTTTCATTCTTGCCACACTCTTTGCAGACCTGCGTGCAAGCTTTAGAACAAGATTTTGGATGTTTTCTTTCCTGGCAGAGTTTCTCCTTGCAAGATATGGTGGAAAAGCTTTTTGCTGAGTGTAGAGCGGCAAGACACGCAGAAGACGCAGATACGCAGCTCTCCGAAGCTAAGTGCCGGTCCCGGGCTTCTTTCGGCACAAACCGCTCTCAGGAGCTCCCTGCGCTCGCCACAATGCTCTGTGTGCGAAGAAGCCGCTTCTTCGCCTGCGGGAGAATCGGCGAGCGGCAGCTTCCCAAAGGCGAAGATGCAAGCTGCAGCACGCAGGCACAGTGTGGGCAGCCTTCAGACTTAGAGAAAACAGTACTTTACCACTCTCCTGCCTTTTCCATGGTTATTCTATTGGAAAAGAACGAGTTTTGGACAACTACCTTTCATTCTTGCCAAACTCTTTGCAGACCCCCGTGCAAGCTTTAGAACAAGATTTTGGATGTTTTCTTTCCTGGCAGAGTTTCTCCTTGCAAGATATGGTGGAAAAGCTTTTTGCTGAGTGTAGAGCGGCAAGACACGCAGAAGACGCAGATACGCAGCTCTCCGAAGCTAAGTGCCGGTCCCGGGCTTCTTTCGGCACAAACCGCTCTCAGGAGCTCCCTGCGCTCGCCACAATGCTCTGTGTGCGAAGAAGCCGCTTCTTCGCCTGCGGGAGAATCGGCGAGCGGCAGCTTCCCAAAGGCGAAGATGCAAGCTGCAGCACACAGGCACAGTGTGGGCAGCCTTCAGACTTCGAGAAAACAGTACTTGACCACTCTCCTGCCTTTTCCATGGTTATTCTATTGGAAAAGAACGAGTTTTGGACAACTACCTTTCATTCTTGCCAAACTCTTTGCAGACCTCCGTGCAAGCTTTAGAACAAGATTTTGGATGTTTTCTTTCCTGGCAGAGTTTCTCCTTGCAAGATATGGTGGAAAAGCTTTTTGCTGAGTGTAGAGCGGCAAGACACGCAGAAGACGCAGATACGCAGCTCTCCGAAGCTAAGTGCCGGTCTCGGGCTTCTTTCGGCACAAACCGCTCTCAGCAGCTCCCTGCGCTCGCCACAATGCTCTGTGTGCGAAGAAGCCGCTTCTTCGCCTGCGGGAGAATCGGCGAGCGGCAGCTTCCCAAAGGCGAAGATGCAAGCTGCAGCACACAGGCACAGTGTGGGCAGCCTTCAGACTTAGAGAAAACAGTACTTTACCACTCTCCTGCCTTTTCCATGGTTATTCTATTGGAAAAGAACGAGTTTTGGACAACTACCTTTCATTCTTGCCAAACGCTTTGCAGACCCCCTTGCAAGCTTTAGAACAAGATTTTGGATGTTTTCTTTCCTGGCAGAGTTTCTCCTTGCAAGATATGGTGGAAAAGCTTTTGGCTGAGTGTAGAGCGGCAAGACACGCAGAAGACGCCGATACGCAGCTCTCCGAAGCTAAGTGCCGGTCCCGGGCTTCTTTCGGCACAAACCGCTCTCAGGAGCTCCCTGCGCTCGCCACAATGCTCTGTGTGCGAAGAAGCCGCTTCTTCGCCTGCGGGAGAATCGGCGAGCGGCAGCTTCCCAAAGGCGAAGATGCAAGCTGCAGCACACAGGCACAGTGTGGGCAGCCTTCAGACTTAGAGAAAACAGTATTTTACCACTCTCCTGCCTTTTCCATGGTTATTCTATTGGAAAAGAACGAGTTTTGGACAACTACCTTTCATTCTTGCCAAACTCTTTGCAGACCCCCGTGCAAGCTTTAGAACAAGATTTTGGATGTTTTCTTTCCTGGCAGAGTTTCTCCTTGCAAGATATGGTGGAAAAGCTTTTTGCTGAGTGTAGAGCGGCAAGACACGCAGAAGACGCCGATACGCAGCTCTCCGAAGCTAAGTGCCGGTCCCGGGCTTCTTTCGGCACAAACCGCTCTCAGGAGCTCCCTGCGCTCGCCACAATGCTCTGTGTGCGAAGAAGCCGCTTCTTCGCCTGCGGGAGAATCGGCGAGCGGCAGCTTCCCAAAGGCGAAGATGCAAGCTGCAGCACACAGGCACAGTGTGGGCAGCCTTCAGACTTAGAGAAAACAGTATTTTACCACTCTCCTGCCTTTTCCATGGTTATTCTATTGGAAAAGAACGAGTTTTGGACAACTACCTTTCATTCTTGCCAAACTCTTTGCAGACCCCCGTGCAAGCTTTAGAACAAGATTTTGGATGTTTTCTTTCCTGGCAGAGTTTCTCCTTGCAAGATATGGTGGAAAAGCTTTTTGCTGAGTGTAGAGCGGCAAGACACGCAGAAGACGCAGATACGCAGCTCTCCGAAGCTAAGTGCCGGTCCCGGGCTTCTTTCGGCACAAACCGCTCTCAGGAGCTCCCTGCGCTCGCCACAATGCTCTGTGAGCGAAGAAGCCGCTTCTTCGCCTCCGGGAGAATCGGCGAGCGGCAGCTTCCCAAAGGCGAAGATGCAAGCTGCAGCACACAGGCACAGTGTGGGCAGCCTTCAGACTTAGAGAAAACAGTACTTGACCACTCTCCTGCCTTTTCCATGGTTATTCTATTGGAAAAGAACGAGTTTTGGACAACTACCTTTCATTCTTGCCAAACTCTTTGCAGACCCCCGTGCAAGCTTTAGAACAAGATTTTGGATGTTTTCTTTCCTGGCAGAGTTTCTCCTTGCAAGATATGGTGGAAAAGCTTTTTGCTGAGTGTAGAGCGGCAAGACACGCAGAAGACGCAGATACGCAGCTCTCCGAAGCTAAGTGCCGGTCCCGGGCTTCTTTCGGCACAAACCGCTCTCAGGAGCTCCCTGCGCTCGCCACAATGCTCTGTGTGCGAAGAAGCCGCTTCTTCGCCTGCGGGAGAATCGGCGAGCGGCAGCTTCCCAAAGGCGAAGATGCAAGCTGCAGCACACAGGCACAGTGTGGGCAGCCTTCAGACTTAGAGAAAACAGTACTTTACCACTCTCCTGCCTTTTCCATGGTTATTCTATTGGAAAAGAACGAGTTTTGGACAACTACCTTTCATTCTTGCCAAACTCTTTGCAGACCCCCGTGCAAGCTTTAGAACAAGATTTTGGATGTTTTCTTTCCTGGCAGAGTTTCTCCTTGCAAGATATGGTGGAAAAGCTTTTGGCTGAGTGTAGAGCGGCAAGACACGCAGAAGACGCAGATACGCAGCTCTCCGAAGCTAAGTGCCGGTCCCGGGCTTCTTTCGGCACAAACCGCTCTCAGGAGCTCCCTGCGCTCGCCACAATGCTCTGTGTGCGAAGAAGCCGCTTCTTCGCCTGCGGGAGAATCGGCGAGCGGCAGCTTCCCAAAGGCGAAGATGCAAGCTGCAGCACACAGGCACAGTGTGGGCAGCCTTCAGACTTAGAGAAAACTGTACTTTACCACTCTCCTGCCTTTTCCATGGTTATTCTATTGGAAAAGAACGAATTTTGGACAACTACCTTTCATTCTTGCCACACTCTTTGCAGACCTCCGTGCAAGCTTTAGAACAAGATTTTGGATGTTTTCTTTCCTGGCAGAGTTTCTCCTTGCAAGATATGGTGGAAAAGCTTTTTGCTGAGTGTAGAGCGGCAAGACACGCAGAAGACGCAGATACGCAGCTCTCCGAAGCTAAGTGCCGGTCCCGGGCTTCTTTCGGCACAAACCGCTCTCAGGAGCTCCCTGCGCTCGCCACAATGCTCTGTGTGCGAAGAAGCCGCTTCTTCGCCTGCGGGAGAATCGGCGAGCGGCAGCTTCCCAAAGGCGAAGATGCAAGCTGCAGCACACAGGCACAGTGTGGGCAGCCTTCAGACTTAGAGAAAACAGTACTTGACCACTCTCCTGCCTTTTCCATGGTTATTCTATTGGAAAAGAACGAGTTTTGGACAACTACCTTTCATTCTTGCCACACTCTTTGCAGACCTGCGTGCAAGCTTTAGAACAAGATTTTGGATGTTTTCTTTCCTGGCAGAGTTTCTCCTTGCAAGATATGCTGGAAAAGCTTTTGGCTGAGTGTAGAGCGGCAAGACACGCAGAAGACGCAGATACGCAGCTCTCCGAAGCTAAGTGCCGGTCCCGGGCTTCTTTCGGCACAAACCGCTCTCAGGAGCTCCCTGCGCTCGCCACAATGCTCTGTGTGCGAAGAAGCCGCTTCTTCGCCTGCGGGAGAATCGGCGAGCGGCAGCTTCCCAAAGGCGAAGATGCAAGCTGCAGCACACAGGCACAGTGTGGGCAGCCTTCAGACTTAGAGAAAACAGTACTTTACCACTCTCCTGCCTTTTCCATGGTTATTCTATTGGAAAAGAACGAGTTTTGGACAACTACCTTTCATTCTTGCCAAACTCTTTGCAGACCTCCGTGCAAGCTTTAGAACAAGATTTTGGATGTTTTCTTTCCTGGCAGAGTTTCTCCTTGCAAGATATGGTGGAAAAGCTTTTTGCTGAGTGTAGAGCGGCAAGACACGCAGAAGACGCAGATACGCAGCTCTCCGAAGCTAAGTGCCGGTCCCGGGCTTCTTTCGGCACAAACCGCTCTCAGGAGCTCCCTGCGCTCGCCACAATGCTCTGTGTGCGAAGAAGCCGCTTCTTCGCCTCCGGGAGAATCGGCGAGCGGCAGCTTCCCAAAGGCGAAGATGCAAGCTGCAGCACACAGGCACAGTGTGGGCAGCCTTCAGACTTAGAGAAAACAGTACTTTACCACTCTCCTGCCTTTTCCATGGTTATTCTATTGGAAAAGAACGAGTTTTGGACAACTACCTTTCATTCTTGCCACACTCTTTGCAGACCTGCGTGCAAGCTTTAGAACAAGATTTTGGATGTTTTCTTTCCTGGCAGAGTTTCTCCTTGCAAGATATGGTGGAAAAGCTTTTTGCTGAGTGTAGAGCGGCAAGACACGCAGAAGACGCAGATACGCAGCTCTCCGAAGCTAAGTGCCGGTCCCGGGCTTCTTTCGGCACAAACCGCTCTCAGGAGCTCCCTGCGCTCGCCACAATGCTCTGTGTGCGAAGAAGCCGCTTCTTCGCCTGCGGGAGAATCGGCGAGCGGCAGCTTCCCAAAGGCGAAGATGCAAGCTGCAGCACGCAGGCACAGTGTGGGCAGCCTTCAGACTTAGAGAAAACAGTACTTTACCACTCTCCTGCCTTTTCCATGGTTATTCTATTGGAAAAGAACGAGTTTTGGACAACTACCTTTCATTCTTGCCAAACTCTTTGCAGACCCCCGTGCAAGCTTTAGAACAAGATTTTGGATGTTTTCTTTCCTGGCAGAGTTTCTCCTTGCAAGATATGGTGGAAAAGCTTTTTGCTGAGTGTAGAGCGGCAAGACACGCAGAAGACGCAGATACGCAGCTCTCCGAAGCTAAGTGCCGGTCCCGGGCTTCTTTCGGCACAAACCGCTCTCAGGAGCTCCCTGCGCTCGCCACAATGCTCTGTGTGCGAAGAAGCCGCTTCTTCGCCTGCGGGAGAATCGGCGAGCGGCAGCTTCCCAAAGGCGAAGATGCAAGCTGCAGCACACAGGCACAGTGTGGGCAGCCTTCAGACTTAGAGAAAACAGTACTTTACCACTCTCCTGCCTTTTCCAGGTTATTCTATTGGAAAAGAACGAGTTTTGGACAACTACCTTTCATTCTTGCCAAACTCTTTGCAGACCTCCGTGCAAGCTTTAGAACAAGATTTTGGATGTTTTCTTTCCTGGCAGAGTTTCTCCTTGCAAGATATGGTGGAAAAGCTTTTTGCTGAGTGTAGAGCGGCAAGACACGCAGAAGACGCAGATACGCAGCTCTCCGAAGCTAAGTGCCGGTCTCGGGCTTCTTTCGGCACAAACCGCTCTCAGGAGCTCCCTGCGCTCGCCACAATGCTCTGTGTGCGAAGAAGCCGCTTCTTCGCCTGCGGGAGAATCGGGCGAGCGGCAGCTTCCCAAAGGCGAAGATGCAAGCTGCAGCACACAGGCACAGTGTGGGCAGCCTTCAGACTTAGAGAAAACAGTACTTTACCACTCTCCTGCCTTTTCCATGGTTATTCTATTGGAAAAGAACGAGTTTTGGACAACTACCTTTCATTCTTGCCAAACGCTTTGCAGACCCCCTTGCAAGCTTTAGAACAAGATTTTGGATGTTTTCTTTCCTGGCAGAGTTTCTCCTTGCAAGATATGGTGGAAAAGCTTTTTGCTGAGTGTAGAGCGGCAAGACACGCAGAAGACGCCGATACGCAGCTCTCCGAAGCTAAGTGCCGGTCCCGGGCTTCTTTCGGCACAAACCGCTCTCAGGAGCTCCCTGCGCTCGCCACAATGCTCTGTGTGCGAAGAAGCCGCTTCTTCGCCTGCGGGAGAATCGGCGAGCGGCAGCTTCCCAAAGGCGAAGATGCAAGCTGCAGCACACAGGCACAGTGTGGGCAGCCTTCAGACTTAGAGAAAACAGTATTTTACCACTCTCCTGCCTTTTCCATGGTTATTCTATTGGAAAAGAACGAGTTTTGGACAACTACCTTTCATTCTTGCCAAACTCTTTGCAGACCCCCGTGCAAGCTTTAGAACAAGATTTTGGATGTTTTCTTTCCTGGCAGAGTTTCTCCTTGCAAGATATGGTGGAAAAGCTTTTTGCTGAGTGTAGAGCGGCAAGACACGCAGAAGACGCAGATACGCAGCTCTCCGAAGCTAAGTGCCGGTCCCGGGCTTCTTTCGGCACAAACCGCTCTCAGGAGCTCCCTGCGCTCGCCACAATGCTCTGTGTGCGAAGAAGCCGCTTCTTCGCCTCCGGGAGAATCGGCGAGCGGCAGCTTCCCAAAGGCGAAGATGCAAGCTGCAGCACACAGGCACAGTGTGGGCAGCCTTCAGACTTAGAGAAAACAGTACTTGACCACTCTCCTGCCTTTTCCATGGTTATTCTATTGGAAAAGAACGAGTTTTGGACAACTACCTTTCATTCTTGCCAAACTCTTTGCAGACCCCCGTGCAAGCTTTAGAACAAGATTTTGGATGTTTTCTTTCCTGGCAGAGTTTCTCCTTGCAAGATATGGTGGAAAAGCTTTTTGCTGAGTGTAGAGCGGCAAGACACGCAGAAGACGCAGATACGCAGCTCTCCGAAGCTAAGTGCCGGTCCCGGGCTTCTTTCGGCACAAACCGCTCTCAGGAGCTCCCTGCGCTCGCCACAATGCTCTGTGTGCGAAGAAGCCGCTTCTTCGCCTGCGGGAGAATCGGCGAGCGGCAGCTTCCCAAAGGCGAAGATGCAAGCTGCAGCACACAGGCACAGTGTGGGCAGCCTTCAGACTTAGAGAAAACAGTACTTTACCACTCTCCTGCCTTTTCCATGGTTATTCTATTGGAAAAGAACGAGTTTTGGACAACTACCTTTCATTCTTGCCAAACTCTTTGCAGACCCCCGTGCAAGCTTTAGAACAAGATTTTGGATGTTTCTTTCCTGGCAGAGTTTCTCCTTGCAAGATATGGTGGAAAAGCTTTTGGCTGAGTGTAGAGCGGCAAGACACGCAGAAGACGCAGATACGCAGCTCTCCGAAGCTAAGTGCCGGTCCCGGGCTTCTTTCGGCACAAACCGCTCTCAGGAGCTCCCTGCGCTCGCCACAATGCTCTGTGTGCGAAGAAGCCGCTTCTTCGCCTGCGGGAGAATCGGCGAGCGGCAGCTTCCCAAAGGCGAAGATGCAAGCTGCAGCACACAGGCACAGTGTGGGCAGCCTTCAGACTTAGAGAAAACTGTACTTTACCACTCTCCTGCCTTTTCCATGGTTATTCTATTGGAAAAGAACGAGTTTTGGACAACTACCTTTCATTCTTGCCACACTCTTTGCAGACCTCCGTGCAAGCTTTAGAACAAGATTTTGGATGTTTTCTTTCCTGGCAGAGTTTCTCCTTGCAAGATATGGTGGAAAAGCTTTTTGCTGAGTGTAGAGCGGCAAGACACGCAGAAGACGCAGATACGCAGCTCTCCGAAGCTAAGTGCCTGTCCCGGGCTTCTTTCGGCACAAACCGCTCTCAGGAGCTCCCTGCGCTCGCCACAATGCTCTGTGTGCGAAGAAGCCGCTTCTTCGCCTGCGGGAGAATCGGCGAGCGGCAGCTTCCCAAAGGCGAAGATGCAAGCTGCAGCACACAGGCACAGTGTGGGCAGCCTTCAGACTTAGAGAAAACAGTACTTTACCACTCTCCTGCCTTTTCCATGGTTATTCTATTGGAAAAGAACGAGTTTTGGACAACTACCTTTCATTCTTGCCAAACTCTTTGCAGACCTGCGTGCCAGCTTTAGAACAAGATTTTGGATGTTTTCTTTCCTGGCAGAGTTTCTCCTTGCAAGATATGCTGGAAAAGCTTTTGGCTGAGTGTAGAGCGGCAAGACACGCAGAAGACGCAGATACGCAGCTCTCCGAAGCTAAGTGCCGGTCCCGGGCTTCTTTCGGCACAAACCGCTCTCAGGAGCTCCCTGCGCTCGCCACAATGCTCTGTGTGCGAAGAAGCCGCTTCTTCGCCTGCGGGAGAATCGGCGAGCGGCAGCTTCCCAAAGGCGAAGATGCAAGCTGCAGCACACAGGCACAGTGTGGGCAGCCTTCAGACTTAGAGAAAACAGTACTTTACCACTCTCCTGCCTTTTCCATGGTTATTCTATTGGAAAAGAACGAGTTTTGGACAACTACCTTTCATTCTTGCCAAACTCTTTGCAGACCTCCGTGCAAGCTTTAGAACAAGATTTTGGATGTTTTCTTTCCTGGCAGAGTTTCTCCTTGCAAGATATGGTGGAAAAGCTTTTTGCTGAGTGTAGAGCGGCAAGACACGCAGAAGACGCAGATACGCAGCTCTCCGAAGCTAAGTGCCGGTCCCGGGCTTCTTTCGGCACAAACCGCTCTCAGGAGCTCCCTGCGCTCGCCACAATGCTCTGTGTGCGAAGAAGCCGCTTCTTCGCCTCCGGGAGAATCGGCGAGCGGCAGCTTCCCAAAGGCGAAGATGCAAGCTGCAGCACACAGGCACAGTGTGGCAGCCTTCAGACTTAGAGAAAACAGTACTTTACCACTCTCCTGCCTTTTCCATGGTTATTCTATTGGAAAAGAACGAGTTTTGGACAACTACCTTTCATTCTTGCCACACTCTTTGCAGACCTGCGTGCAAGCTTTAGAACAAGATTTTGGATGTTTTCTTTCCTGGCAGAGTTTCTCCTTGCAAGATATGGTGGAAAAGCTTTTGGCTGAGTGTAGAGCGGCAAGACACGCAGAAGACGCAGATACGCAGCTCTCCGAAGCTAAGTGCCGGTCCCGGGCTTCTTTCGGCACAAACCGCTCTCAGGAGCTCCCTGCGCTCGCCACAATGCTCTGTGTGCGAAGAAGCCGCTTCTTCGCCTGCGGGAGAATCGGCGAGCGGCAGCTTCCCAAAGGCGAAGATGCAAGCTGCAGCACACAGGCACAGTGTGGGCAGCCTTCAGACTTAGAGAAAACAGTACTTTACCACTCTCCTGCCTTTTCCATGGTTATTCTATTGGAAAAGAACGAGTTTTGGACAACTACCTTTCATTCTTGCCAAACTCTTTGCACACCCCCGTGCAAGCTTTAGAACAAGATTTTGGATGTTTTCTTTCCTGGCAGAGTTTCTCCTTGCAAGATATGGTGGAAAAGCTTTTTGCTGAGTGTAGAGCGGCAAGACACGCAGAAGACGCAGATACGCAGCTCTCCGAAGCTAAGTGCCGGTCCCGGGCTTCTTTCGGCACAAACCGCTCTCAGGAGCTCCCTGTGCTCGCCACAATGCTCTGTGTGCGAAGAAGCCGCTTCTTCGCCTCCGGGAGAATCGGCGAGCGGCAGCTTCCCAAAGGCGAAGATGCAAGCTGCAGCACACAGGCACAGTGTGGGCAGCCTTCAGACTTAGAGAAAACAGTACTTGACCACTCTCCTGCCTTTTCCATGGTTATTCTATTGGAAAAGAACGAGTTTGGACAACTACCTTTCATTCTTGCCAAACTCTTTGCAGACCCCCGTGCAAGCTTTAGAACAAGATTTTGGATGTTTTTCTTTCCTGGCAGAGTTTCTCCTTGCAAGATATGGTGGAAAAGCTTTTGGCTGAGTGTAGAGCGGCAAGACACGCAGAAGACGCAGATACGCAGCTCTCCGAAGCTAAGTGCCGGTCCCGGGCTTCTTTCGGCACAAACCGCTCTCAGGAGCTCCCTGCGCTCGCCACAATGCTCTGTGTGCGAAGAAGCCGCTTCTTCGCCTGCGGGAGAATCGGCGAGCGGCAGCTTCCCAAAGGCGAAGATGCAAGCTGCAGCACACAGGCACAGTGTGGGCAGCCTTCAGACTTAGAGAAAACAGTACTTTACCACTCTCCTGCCTTTTCCATGGTTATTCTATTGGAAAAGAACGAGTTTTGGACAACTACCTTTCATTCTTGCCAAACTCTTTGCAGACCCCCGTGCAAGCTTTAGAACAAGATTTTGGATGTTTTCTTTCCTGGCAGAGTTTCTCCTTGCAAGATATGGTGGAAAAGCTTTTGGCTGAGTGTAGAGCGGCAAGACACGCAGAAGACGCAGATACGCAGCTCTCCGAAGCTAAGTGCCGGTCCCGGGCTTCTTTCGGCACAAACCGCTCTCAGGAGCTCCCTGCGCTCGCCACAATGCTCTGTGTGCGAAGAAGCCGCTTCTTCGCCTGCGGGAGAATCGGCGAGCGGCAGCTTCCCAAAGGCGAAGATGCAAGCTGCAGCACACAGGCACAGTGTGGGCAGCCTTCAGACTTAGAGAAAACAGTACTTTACCACTCTCCTGCCTTTTCCATGGTTATTCTATTGGAAAAGAACGAGTTTTGGACAACTACCTTTCATTCTTGCCAAACTCTTTGCAGACCTGCGTGCCAGCTTTAGAACAAGATTTTGGATGTTTTCTTTCCTGGCAGAGTTTCTCCTTGCAAGATATGCTGGAAAAGCTTTTGGCTGAGTGTAGAGCGGCAAGACACGCAGAAGACGCAGATACGCAGCTCTCCGAAGCTAAGTGCCGGTCCCGGGCTTCTTTCGGCACAAACCGCTCTCAGGAGCTCCCTGCGCTCGCCACAATGCTCTGTGTGCGAAGAAGCCGCTTCTTCGCCTGCGGGAGAATCGGCGAGCGGCAGCTTCCCAAAGGCGAAGATGCAAGCTGCAGCACACAGGCACAGTGTGGGCAGCCTTCAGACTTAGAGAAAACAGTACTTTACCACTCTCCTGCCTTTTCCATGGTTATTCTATTGGAAAAGAACGAGTTTTGGACAACTACCTTTCATTCTTGCCAAACTCTTTGCAGACCCCCGTGCAAGCTTTAGAACAAGATTTTGGATGTTTTCTTTCCTGGCAGAGTTTCTCCTTGCAAGATATGGTGGAAAAGCTTTTGGCTGAGTGTAGAGCGGCAAGACACGCAGAAGACGCAGATACGCAGCTCTCCGAAGCTAAGTGCCGGTCCCGGGCTTCTTTCGGCACAAACCGCTCTCAGGAGCTCCCTGCGCTCGCCACAATGCTCTGTGTGCGAAGAAGCCGCTTCTTCGCCTGCGGGAGAATCGGCGAGCGGCAGCTTCCCAAAGGCGAAGATGCAAGCTGCAGCACACAGGCACAGTGTGGGCAGCCTTCAGACTTAGAGAAAACAGTACTTGACCACTCTCCTGCCTTTTCCATGGTTATTCTATTGGAAAAGAACGAGTTTTGGACAACTACCTTTCATTCTTGCCACACTCTTTGCAGACCTGCGTGCAAGCTTTAGAACAAGATTTTGGATGTTTTCTTTCCTGGCAGAGTTTCTCCTTGCAAGATATGCTGGAAAAGCTTTTGGCTGAGTGTAGAGCGGCAAGACACGCAGAAGACGCAGATACGCAGCTCTCCGAAGCTAAGTGCCGGTCCCGGGCTTCTTTCGGCACAAACCGCTCTCAGGAGCTCCCTGCGCTCGCCACAATGCTCTGTGTGCGAAGAAGCCGCTTCTTCGCCTGCGGGAGAATCGGCGAGCGGCAGCTTCCCAAAGGCGAAGATGCAAGCTGCAGCACACAGGCACAGTGTGGGCAGCCTTCAGACTTAGAGAAAACAGTACTTTACCACTCTCCTGCCTTTTCCATGGTTATTCTATTGGAAAAGAACGAGTTTTGGACAACTACCTTTCATTCTTGCCAAACTCTTTGCAGACCTCCGTGCAAGCTTTAGAACAAGATTTTGGATGTTTTCTTTCCTGGCAGAGTTTCTCCTTGCAAGATATGGTGGAAAAGCTTTTTGCTGAGTGTAGAGCGGCAAGACACGCAGAAGACGCAGATACGCAGCTCTCCGAAGCTAAGTGCCGGTCCCGGGCTTCTTTCGGCACAAACCGCTCTCAGGAGCTCCCTGCGCTCGCCACAATGCTCTGTGTGCGAAGAAGCCGCTTCTTCGCCTCCGGGAGAATCGGCGAGCGGCAGCTTCCCAAAGGCGAAGATGCAAGCTGCAGCACACAGGCACAGTGTGGGCAGCCTTCAGACTTAGAGAAAACAGTACTTTACCACTCTCCTGCCTTTTCCATGGTTATTCTATTGGAAAAGAACGAGTTTTGGACAACTACCTTTCATTCTTGCCACACTCTTTGCAGACCTGCGTGCAAGCTTTAGAACAAGATTTTGGATGTTTTCTTTCCTGGCAGAGTTTCTCCTTGCAAGATATGGTGGAAAAGCTTTTTGCTGAGTGTAGAGCGGCAAGACACGCAGAAGACGCAGATACGCAGCTCTCCGAAGCTAAGTGCCGGTCCCGGGCTTCTTTCGGCACAAACCGCTCTCAGGAGCTCCCTGCGCTCGCCACAATGCTCTGTGTGCGAAGAAGCCGCTTCTTCGCCTGCGGGAGAATCGGCGAGCGGCAGCTTCCCAAAGGCGAAGATGCAAGCTGCAGCACGCAGGCACAGTGTGGGCAGCCTTCAGACTTAGAGAAAACAGTACTTTACCACTCTCCTGCCTTTTCCATGGTTATTCTATTGGAAAAGAACGAGTTTTGGACAACTACCTTTCATTCTTGCCAAACTCTTTGCAGACCCCCGTGCAAGCTTTAGAACAAGATTTTGGATGTTTTCTTTCCTGGCAGAGTTTCTCCTTGCAAGATATGGTGGAAAAGCTTTTTGCTGAGTGTAGAGCGGCAAGACACGCAGAAGACGCAGATACGCAGCTCTCCGAAGCTAAGTGCCGGTCCCGGGCTTCTTTCGGCACAAACCGCTCTCAGGAGCTCCCTGCGCTCGCCACAATGCTCTGTGTGCGAAGAAGCCGCTTCTTCGCCTGCGGGAGAATCGGCGAGCGGCAGCTTCCCAAAGGCGAAGATGCAAGCTGCAGCACACAGGCACAGTGTGGGCAGCCTTCAGACTTAGAGAAAACAGTACTTTACCACTCTCCTGCCTTTTCCATGGTTATTCTATTGGAAAAGAACGAGTTTTGGACAACTACCTTTCATTCTTGCCAAACTCTTTGCAGACCTCCGTGCAAGCTTTAGAACAAGATTTTGGATGTTTTCTTTCCTGGCAGAGTTTCTCCTTGCAAGATATGGTGGAAAAGCTTTTTGCTGAGTGTAGAGCGGCAAGACACGCAGAAGACGCAGATACGCAGCTCTCCGAAGCTAAGTGCCGGTCTCGGGCTTCTTTCGGCACAAACCGCTCTCAGGAGCTCCCTGCGCTCGCCACAATGCTCTGTGTGCGAAGAAGCCGCTTCTTCGCCTGCGGGAGAATCGGCGAGCGGCAGCTTCCCAAAGGCGAAGATGCAAGCTGCAGCACACAGGCACAGTGTGGGCAGCCTTCAGACTTAGAGAAAACAGTACTTTACCACTCTCCTGCCTTTTCCATGGTTATTCTATTGGAAAAGAACGAGTTTTGGACAACTACCTTTCATTCTTGCCAAACGCTTTGCAGACCCCCTTGCAAGCTTTAGAACAAGATTTTGGATGTTTTCTTTCCTGGCAGAGTTTCTCCTTGCAAGATATGGTGGAAAAGCTTTTTGCTGAGTGTAGAGCGGCAAGACACGCAGAAGACGCCGATACGCAGCTCTCCGAAGCTAAGTGCCGGTCCCGGGCTTCTTTCGGCACAAACCGCTCTCAGGAGCTCCCTGCGCTCGCCACAATGCTCTGTGTGCGAAGAAGCCGCTTCTTCGCCTGCGGGAGAATCGGCGAGCGGCAGCTTCCCAAAGGCGAAGATGCAAGCTGCAGCACACAGGCACAGTGTGGGCAGCCTTCAGACTTCGAGAAAACAGTACTTTACCACTCTCCTGCCTTTTCCATGGTTATTCTATTGGAAAAGAACGAGTTTTGGACAACTACCTTTCATTCTTGCCAAACTCTTTGCAGACCCCCGTGCAAGCTTTAGAACAAGATTTTGGATGTTTTCTTTCCTGGCAGAGTTTCTCCTTGCAAGATATGGTGGAAAAGCTTTTTGCTGAGTGTAGAGCGGCAAGACACGCAGAAGACGCAGATACGCAGCTCTCCGAAGCTAAGTGCCGGTCCCGGGCTTCTTTCGGCACAAACCGCTCTCAGGAGCTCCCTGCGCTCGCCACAATGCTCTGTGAGCGAAGAAGCCGCTTCTTCGCCTCCGGGAGAATCGGCGAGCGGCAGCTTCCCAAAGGCGAAGATGCAAGCTGCAGCACACAGGCACAGTGTGGGCAGCCTTCAGACTTAGAGAAAACAGTACTTTACCACTCTCCTGCCTTTTCCATGGTTATTCTATTGGAAAAGAACGAGTTTTGGACAACTACCTTTCATTCTTGCCAAACTCTTTGCAGACCCCCGTGCAAGCTTTAGAACAAGATTTTGGATGTTTTCTTTCCTGGCAGAGTTTCTCCTTGCAAGATATGGTGGAAAAGCTTTTTGCTGAGTGTAGAGCGGCAAGACACGCAGAAGACGCAGATACGCAGCTCTCCGAAGCTAAGTGCCGGTCCCGGCTTCTTTCGGCACAAACCGCTCTCAGGAGCTCCCTGCGCTCGCCACAATGCTCTGTGTGCGAAGAAGCCGCTTCTTCGCCTGCGGGAGAATCGGCGAGCGGCAGCTTCCCAAAGGCGAAGATGCAAGCTGCAGCACACAGGCACAGTGTGGGCAGCCTTCAGACTTAGAGAAAACAGTACTTTACCACTCTCCTGCCTTTTCCATGGTTATTCTATTGGAAAAGAACGAGTTTTGGACAACTACCTTTCATTCTTGCCAAACTCTTTGCAGACCCCCGTGCAAGCTTTAGAACAAGATTTTGGATGTTTTCTTTCCTGGCAGAGTTTCTCCTTGCAAGATATGGTGGAAAAGCTTTTGGCTGAGTGTAGAGCGGCAAGACACGCAGAAGACGCAGATACGCAGCTCTCCGAAGCTAAGTGCCGGTCCCGGGCTTCTTTCGGCACAAACCGCTCTCAGGAGCTCCCTGCGCTCGCCACAATGCTCTGTGTGCGAAGAAGCCGCTTCTTCGCCTGCGGGAGAATCGGCGAGCGGCAGCTTCCCAAAGGCGAAGATGCAAGCTGCAGCACACAGGCACAGTGTGGGCAGCCTTCAGACTTAGAGAAAACTGTACTTTACCACTCTCCTGCCTTTTCCATGGTTATTCTATTGGAAAAGAACGAGTTTTGGACAACTACCTTTCATTCTTGCCACACTCTTTGCAGACCTCCGTGCAAGCTTTAGAACAAGATTTTGGATGTTTTCTTTCCTGGCAGAGTTTCTCCTTGCAAGATATGGTGGAAAAGCTTTTTGCTGAGTGTAGAGCGGCAAGACACGCAGAAGACGCAGATACGCAGCTCTCCGAAGCTAAGTGCCTGTCCCGGGCTTCTTTCGGCACAAACCGCTCTCAGGAGCTCCCTGCGCTCGCCACAATGCTCTGTGTGCGAAGAAGCCGCTTCTTCGCCTGCGGGAGAATCGGCGAGCGGCAGCTTCCCAAAGGCGAAGATGCAAGCTGCAGCACACAGGCACAGTGTGGGCAGCCTTCAGACTTAGAGAAAACAGTACTTTACCACTCTCCTGCCTTTTCCATGGTTATTCTATTGGAAAAGAACGAGTTTTGGACAACTACCTTTCATTCTTGCCAAACTCTTTGCAGACCTGCGTGCCAGCTTTAGAACAAGATTTTGGATGTTTTCTTTCCTGGCAGAGTTTCTCCTTGCAAGATATGGTGGAAAAGCTTTTGGCTGAGTGTAGAGCGGCAAGACACGCAGAAGACGCAGATACGCAGCTCTCCGAAGCTAAGTGCCGGTCCCGGGCTTCTTTCGGCACAAACCGCTCTCAGGAGCTCCCTGCGCTCGCCACAATGCTCTGTGTGCGAAGAAGCCGCTTCTTCGCCTGCGGGAGAATCGGCGAGCGGCAGCTTCCCAAAGGCGAAGATGCAAGCTGCAGCACACAGGCACAGTGTGGGCA
Organism: Molothrus aeneus; assembly: GCF_037042795.1. Classification (NCBI taxonomy): domain Eukaryota; kingdom Metazoa; phylum Chordata; class Aves; order Passeriformes; family Icteridae; genus Molothrus; species Molothrus aeneus. The sequence continues at coordinate 10,015 of NW_027099153.1, read as the reverse complement.
GCCTTCAGACTTAGAGAAAACAGTACTTTACCACTCTCCTGCCTTTTCCATGGTTATTCTATTGGAAAAGAACGAGTTTTGGACAACTACCTTTCATTCTTGCCAAACTCTTTGCAGACCTCCGTGCAAGCTTTAGAACAAGATTTTGGATGTTTTCTTTCCTGGCAGAGTTTCTCCTTGCAAGATATGGTGGAAAAGCTTTTTGCTGAGTGTAGAGCGGCAAGACACGCAGAAGACGCAGATACGCAGCTCTCCGAAGCTAAGTGCCGGTCCCGGGCTTCTTTCGGCACAAACCGCTCTCAGGAGCTCCCTGCGCTCGCCACAATGCTCTGTGTGCGAAGAAGCCGCTTCTTCGCCTCCGGGAGAATCGGCGAGCGGCAGCTTCCCAAAGGCGAAGATGCAAGCTGCAGCACACAGGCACAGTGTGGGCAGCCTTCAGACTTAGAGAAAACAGTACTTTACCACTCTCCTGCCTTTTCCATGGTTATTCTATTGGAAAAGAACGAGTTTTGGACAACTACCTTTCATTCTTGCCACACTCTTTGCAGACCTGCGTGCAAGCTTTAGAACAAGATTTTGGATGTTTTCTTTCCTGGCAGAGTTTCTCCTTGCAAGATATGGTGGAAAAGCTTTTGGCTGAGTGTAGAGCGGCAAGACACGCAGAAGACGCAGATACGCAGCTCTCCGAAGCTAAGTGCCGGTCCCGGGCTTCTTTCGGCACAAACCGCTCTCAGGAGCTCCCTGCGCTCGCCACAATGCTCTGTGTGCGAAGAAGCCGCTTCTTCGCCTCCGGGAGAATCGGCGAGCGGCAGCTTCCCAAAGGCGAAGATGCAAGCTGCAGCACACAGGCACAGTGTGGGCAGCCTTCAGACTTAGAGAAAACAGTACTTTACCACTCTCCTGCCTTTTCCATGGTTATTCTATTGGAAAAGAACGAGTTTTGGACAACTACCTTTCATTCTTGCCAAACTCTTTGCAGACCTCCGTGCAAGCTTTAGAACAAGATTTTGGATGTTTTCTTTCCTGGCAGAGTTTCTCCTTGCAAGATATGGTGGAAAAGCTTTTTGCTGAGTGTAGAGCGGCAAGACACGCAGAAGACGCAGATACGCAGCTCTCCGAAGCTAAGTGCCGGTCCCGGGCTTCTTTCGGCACAAACCGCTCTCAGGAGCTCCCTGCGCTCGCCACAATGCTCTGTGTGCGAAGAAGCCGCTTCTTCGCCTCCGGGAGAATCGGCGAGCGGCAGCTTCCCAAAGGCGAAGATGCAAGCTGCAGCACACAGGCACAGTGTGGGCAGCCTTCAGACTTAGAGAAAACAGTACTTTACCACTCTCCTGCCTTTTCCATGGTTATTCTATTGGAAAAGAACGAGTTTTGGACAACTACCTTTCATTCTTGCCAAACTCTTTGCACACCCCCGTGCAAGCTTTAGAACAAGATTTTGGATGTTTTCTTTCCTGGCAGAGTTTCTCCTTGCAAGATATGGTGGAAAAGCTTTTTGCTGAGTGTAGAGCGGCAAGACACGCAGAAGACGCAGATACGCAGCTCTCCGAAGCTAAGTGCCGGTCCCGGGCTTCTTTCGGCACAAACCGCTCTCAGGAGCTCCCTGCGCTCGCCACAATGCTCTGTGTGCGAAGAAGCCGCTTCTTCGCCTCCGGGAGAATCGGCGAGCGGCAGCTTCCCAAAGGCGAAGATGCAAGCTGCAGCACACAGGCACAGTGTGGGCAGCCTTCAGACTTAGAGAAAACAGTACTTTACCACTCTCCTGCCTTTTCCATGGTTATTCTATTGGAAAAGAACGAGTTTTGGACAACTACCTTTCATTCTTGCCAAACTCTTTGCAGACCCCCGTGCAAGCTTTAGAACAAGATTTTGGATGTTTTCTTTCCTGGCAGAGTTTCTCCTTGCAAGATATGGTGGAAAAGCTTTTTGCTGAGTGTAGAGCGGCAAGACACGCAGAAGACGCAGATACGCAGCTCTCCGAAGCTAAGTGCCGGTCCCGGGCTTCTTTCGGCACAAACCGCTCTCAGGAGCTCCCTGCGCTCGCCACAATGCTCTGTGTGCGAAGAAGCCGCTTCTTCGCCTCCGGGAGAATCGGCGAGCGGCAGCTTCCCAAAGGCGAAGATGCAAGCTGCAGCACACAGGCACAGTGTGGGCAGCCTTCAGACTTAGAGAAAACAGTACTTTACCACTCTCCTGCCTTTTCCATGGTTATTCTATTGGAAAAGAACGAGTTTTGGACAACTACCTTTCATTCTTGCCAAACTCTTTGCAGACCCCCGTGCAAGCTTTAGAACAAGATTTTGGATGTTTTCTTTCCTGGCAGAGTTTCTCCTTGCAAGATATGGTGGAAAAGCTTTTGCTGAGTGTAGAGCGGCAAGACACGCAGAAGACGCAGATACGCAGCTCTCCGAAGCTAAGTGCCGGTCCCGGGCTTCTTTCGGCACAAACCGCTCTCAGGAGCTCCCTGCGCTCGCCACAATGCTCTGTGTGCGAAGAAGCCGCTTCTTCGCCTCCGGGAGAATCGGCGAGCGGCAGCTTCCCAAAGGCGAAGATGCAAGCTGCAGCACACAGGCACAGTGTGGGCAGCCTTCAGACTTAGAGAAAACAGTACTTTACCACTCTCCTGCCTTTTCCATGGTTATTCTATTGGAAAAGAACGAGTTTTGGACAACTACCTTTCATTCTTGCCAAACTCTTTGCAGACCCCCGTGCAAGCTTTAGAACAAGATTTTGGATGTTTTCTTTCCTGGCAGAGTTTCTCCTTGCAAGATATGGTGGAAAAGCTTTTGGCTGAGTGTAGAGCGGCAAGACACGCAGAAGACGCAGATACGCAGCTCTCCGAAGCTAAGTGCCGGTCCCGGGCTTCTTTCGGCACAAACCGCTCTCAGGAGCTCCCTGCGCTCGCCACAATGCTCTGTGTGCGAAGAAGCCGCTTCTTCGCCTCCGGGAGAATCGGCGAGCGGCAGCTTCCCAAAGGCGAAGATGCAAGCTGCAGCACGCAGGCACAGTGTGGGCAGCCTTCAGACTTAGAGAAAACAGTACTTTACCACTCTCCTGCCTTTTCCATGGTTATTCTATTGGAAAAGAACGAGTTTTGGACAACTACCTTTCATTCTTGCCAAACTCTTTGCAGACCCCCTGCAAGCTTTAGAAGAAGATTTTGGATGTTTTCTTTCCTGGCAGAGTTTCTCCTTGCAAGATATGGTGGAAAAGCTTTTTGCTGAGTGTAGAGCGGCAAGACACGCAGAAGACGCAGATACGCAGCTCTCCGAAGCTAAGTGCCGGTCCCGGGCTTCTTTCGGCACAAACCGCTCTCAGGAGCTCCCTGCGCTCGCCACAATGCTCTGTGTGCGAAGAAGCCGCTTCTTCGCCTCCGGGAGAATCCGCGAGCGGCAGCTTCCCAAAGGCGAAGATGCAAGCTGCAGCACGCAGGCACAGTGTGGGCAGCCTTCAGACTTCGAGAAAACAGTACTTTACCACTCTCCTGCCTTTTCCATGGTTATTCTATTGGAAAAGAACGAGTTTTGGACAACTACCTTTCATTCTTGCCAAACTCTTTGCACACCCCCGTGCAAGCTTTAGAAGAAGATTTTGGATGTTTTCTTTCCTGGCAGAGTTTCTCCTTGCAAGATATGGTGGAAAAGCTTTTTGCTGAGTGTAGAGCGGCAAGACACGCAGAAGACGCAGATACGCAGCTCTCCGAAGCTAAGTGCCGGTCCCGGGCTTCTTTCGGCACAAACCGCTCTCAGGAGCTCCCTGCGCTCGCCACAATGCTCTGTGTGCGAAGAAGCCGCTTCTTCGCCTCCGGGAGAATCGGCGAGCGGCAGCTTCCCAAAGGCGAAGATGCAAGCTGCAGCACACAGGCACAGTGTGGGCAGCCTTCAGACTTAGAGAAAACAGTACTTTACCACTCTCCTGCCTTTTCCATGGTTATTCTATTGGAAAAGAACGAGTTTTGGACAACTACCTTTCATTCTTGCCAAACTCTTTGCAGACCCCCGTGCAAGCTTTAGAACAAGATTTTGGATGTTTTCTTTCCTGGCAGAGTTTCTCCTTGCAAGATATGGTGGAAAAGCTTTTGGCTGAGTGTAGAGCGGCAAGACACGCAGAAGACGCAGATACGCAGCTCTCCGAAGCTAAGTGCCGGTCCCGGGCTTCTTTCGGCACAAACCGCTCTCAGGAGCTCCCTGCGCTCGCCACAATGCTCTGTGTGCGAAGAAGCCGCTTCTTCGCCTCCGGGAGAATCGGCGAGCGGCAGCTTCCCAAAGGCGAAGATGCAAGCTGCAGCACACAGGCACAGTGTGGGCAGCCTTCAGACTTAGAGAAAACAGTACTTTACCACTCTCCTGCCTTTTCCATGGTTATTCTATTGGAAAAGAACGAGTTTTGGACAACTACCTTTCATTCTTGCCAAACTCTTTGCAGACCCCCGTGCAAGCTTTAGAACAAGATTTTGGATGTTTTCTTTCCTGGCAGAGTTTCTCCTTGCAAGATATGGTGGAAAAGCTTTTTGCTGAGTGTAGAGCGGCAAGACACGCAGAAGACGCAGATACGCAGCTCTCCGAAGCTAAGTGCCGGTCCCGGGCTTCTTTCGGCACAAACCGCTCTCAGGAGCTCCCTGCGCTCGCCACAATGCTCTGTGTGCGAAGAAGCCGCTTCTTCGCCTCCGGGAGAATCGGCGAGCGGCAGCTTCCCAAAGGCGAAGATGCAAGCTGCAGCACGCAGGCACAGTGTGGGCAGCCTTCAGCCTTAGAGAAAACAGTACTTTACCACTCTCCTGCCTTTTCCATGGTTATTCTATTGGAAAAGAACGAGTTTTGGACAACTACCTTTCATTCTTGCCAAACGCTTTGCAGACCCCCGTGCAAGCTTTAGAACAAGATTTTGGATGTTTTCTTTCCTGGCAGAGTTTCTCCTTGCAAGATATGGTGGAAAAGCTTTTTGCTGAGTGTAGAGCGGCAAGACACGCAGAAGACGCAGATACGCAGCTCTCCGAAGCTAAGTGCCGGTCCCGGGCTTCTTTCGGCACAAACCGCTCTCAGCAGCTCCCTGCGCTCGCCACAATGCTCTGTGTGCGAAGAAGCCGCTTCTTCGCCTCCGGGAGAATCGGCGAGCGGCAGCTTCCCAAAGGCGAAGATGCAAGCTGCAGCACGCAGGCACAGTGTGGGCAGCCTTCAGACTTAGAGAAAACAGTACTTTACCACTCTCCTGCCTTTTCCATGGTTATTCTATTGGAAAAGAACGAGTTTTGGACAACTACCTTTCATTCTTGCCAAACTCTTTGCACACCCCCGTGCAAGCTTTAGAACAAGATTTTGGATGTTTTCTTTCCTGGCAGAGTTTCTCCTTGCAAGATATGGTGGAAAAGCTTTTTGCTGAGTGTAGAGCGGCAAGACACGCAGAAGACGCAGATACGCAGCTCTCCGAAGCTAAGTGCCGGTCCCGGGCTTCTTTCGGCACAAACCGCTCTCAGGAGCTCCCTGCGCTCGCCACAATGCTCTGTGTGCGAAGAAGCCGCTTCTTCGCCTCCGGGAGAATCGGCGAGCGGCAGCTTCCCAAAGGCGAAGATGCAAGCTGCAGCACACAGGCACAGTGTGGGCAGCCTTCAGACTTAGAGAAAACAGTACTTTACCACTCTCCTGCCTTTTCCATGGTTATTCTATTGGAAAAGAACGAGTTTTGGACAACTACCTTTCATTCTTGCCAAACTCTTTGCAGACCCCCGTGCAAGCTTTAGAACAAGATTTTGGATGTTTTCTTTCCTGGCAGAGTTTCTCCTTGCAAGATATGGTGGAAAAGCTTTTTGCTGAGTGTAGAGCGGCAAGACACGCAGAAGACGCAGATACGCAGCTCTCCGAAGCTAAGTGCCGGTCCCGGGCTTCTTTCGGCACAAACCGCTCTCAGGAGCTCCCTGCGCTCGCCACAATGCTCTGTGTGCGAAGAAGCCGCTTCTTCGCCTCCGGGAGAATCGGCGAGCGGCAGCTTCCCAAAGGCGAAGATGCAAGCTGCAGCACACAGGCACAGTGTGGGCAGCCTTCAGACTTAGAGAAAACAGTACTTTACCACTCTCCTGCCTTTTCCATGGTTATTCTATTGGAAAAGAACGAGTTTTGGACAACTACCTTTCATTCTTGCCAAACTCTTTGCAGACCCCCGTGCAAGCTTTAGAACAAGATTTTGGATGTTTTCTTTCCTGGCAGAGTTTCTCCTTGCAAGATATGGTGGAAAAGCTTTTTGCTGAGTGTAGAGCGGCAAGACACGCAGAAGACGCAGATACGCAGCTCTCCGAAGCTAAGTGCCGGTCCCGGGCTTCTTTCGGCACAAACCGCTCTCAGGAGCTCCCTGCGCTCGCCACAATGCTCTGTGTGCGAAGAAGCCGCTTCTTCGCCTCCTGGAGAATCGGCGAGCGGCAGCTTCCCAAAGGCGAAGATGCAAGCTGCAGCACACAGGCACAGTGTGGGCAGCCTTCAGACTTAGAGAAAACAGTACTTTACCACTCTCCTGCCTTTTCCATGGTTATTCTATTGGAAAAGAACGAGTTTTGGACAACTACCTTTCATTCTTGCCAAACTCTTTGCAGACCCCGTGCAAGCTTTAGAACAAGATTTTGGATGTTTTCTTTCCTGGCAGAGTTTCTCCTTGCAAGATATGGTGGAAAAGCTTTTTGCTGAGTGTAGAGCGGCAAGACACGCAGAAGACGCAGATACGCAGCTCTCCGAAGCTAAGTGCCGGTCCCGGGCTTCTTTCGGCACAAACCGCTCTCAGGAGCTCCCTGCGCTCGCCACAATGCTCTGTGTGCGAAGAAGCCGCTTCTTCGCCTCCGGGAGAATCGGCGAGCGGCAGCTTCCCAAAGGCGGAAGATGCAAGCTGCAGCACGCAGGCACAGTGTGGGCAGCCTTCAGACTTAGAGAAAACAGTACTTTACCACTCTCCTGCCTTTTCCATGGTTATTCTATTGGAAAAGAACGAGTTTTGGACAACTACCTTTCATTCTTGCCAAACTCTTTGCAGACCCCCGTGCAAGCTTTAGAACAAGATTTTGGATGTTTTCTTTCCTGGCAGAGTTTCTCCTTGCAAGATATGGTGGAAAAGCTTTTTGCTGAGTGTAGAGCGGCAAGACACGCAGAAGACGCAGATACGCAGCTCTCCGAAGCTAAGTGCCGGTCCCGGGCTTCTTTCGGCACAAACCGCTCTCAGGAGCTCCCTGCGCTCGCCACAATGCTCTGTGTGCGAAGAAGCCGCTTCTTCGCCTCCGGGAGAATCGGCGAGCGGCAGCTTCCCAAAGGCGAAGATGCAAGCTGCAGCACACAGGCACAGTGTGGGCAGCATTCAGACTTAGAGAAAACAGTACTTTACCACTCTCCTGCCTTTTCCATGGTTATTCTATTGGAAAAGAACGAGTTTTGGACAACTACCTTTCATTCTTGCCAAACTCTTTGCAGACCCCCGTGCAAGCTTTAGAACAAGATTTTGGATGTTTTCTTTCCTGGCAGAGTTTCTCCTTGCAAGATATGGTGGAAAAGCTTTTTGCTGAGTGTAGAGCGGCAAGACACGCAGAAGACGCAGATACGCAGCTCTCCGAAGCTAAGTGCCGGTCCCGGGCTTCTTTCGGCACAAACCGCTCTCAGGAGCTCCCTGCGCTCGCCACAATGCTCTGTGTGCGAAGAAGCCGCTTCTTCGCCTCCGGGAGAATCGGCGAGCGGCAGCTTCCCAAAGGCGAAGATGCAAGCTGCAGCACACAGGCACAGTGTGGGCAGCATTCAGACTTAGAGAAAACAGTACTTTACCACTCTCCTGCCTTTTCCATGGTTATTCTATTGGAAAAGAACGAGTTTTGGACAACTACCTTTCATTCTTGCCAAACTCTTTGCAGACCCCCGTGCAAGCTTTAGAACAAGATTTTGGATGTTTTCTTTCCTGGCAGAGTTTCTCCTTGCAAGATATGGTGGAAAAGCTTTTGCTGAGTGTAGAGCGGCAAGACACGCAGAAGACGCAGATACGCAGCTCTCCGAAGCTAAGTGCCGGTCCCGGGCTTCTTTCGGCACAAACCGCTCTCAGGAGCTCCCTGCGCTCGCCACAATGCTCTGTGTGCGAAGAAGCCGCTTCTTCGCCTCCGGGAGAATCGGCGAGCGGCAGCTTCCCAAAGGCGAAGATGCAAGCTGCAGCACACAGGCACAGTGTGGGCAGCCTTCAGACTTAGAGAAAACAGTACTTTACCACTCTCCTGCCTTTTCCATGGTTATTCTATTGGAAAAGAACGAGTTTTGGACAACTACCTTTCATTCTTGCCAAACTCTTTGCAGACCCCCGTGCAAGCTTTAGAACAAGATTTTGGATGTTTTCTTTCCTGGCAGAGTTTCTCCTTGCAAGATATGGTGGAAAAGCTTTTTGGCTGAGTGTAGAGCGGCAAGACACGCAGAAGACGCAGATACGCAGCTCTCCGAAGCTAAGTGCCGGTCCCGGGCTTCTTTCGGCACAAACCGCTCTCAGGAGCTCCCTGCGCTCGCCACAATGCTCTGTGTGCGAAGAAGCCGCTTCTTCGCCTCCGGGAGAATCGGCGAGCGGCAGCTTCCCAAAGGCGAAGATGCAAGCTGCAGCACACAGGCACAGTGTGGGCAGCCTTCAGACTTAGAGAAAACAGTACTTTACCACTCTCCTGCCTTTTCCATGGTTATTCTATTGGAAAAGAACGAGTTTTGGACAACTACCTTTCATTCTTGCCAAACTCTTTGCAGACCCCCGTGCAAGCTTTAGAACAAGATTTTGGATGTTTTCTTTCCTGGCAGAGTTTCTCCTTGCAAGATATGGTGGAAAAGCTTTTTGCTGAGTGTAGAGCGGCAAGACACGCAGAAGACGCAGATACGCAGCTCTCCGAAGCTAAGTGCCGGTCCCGGGCTTCTTTCGGCACAAACCGCTCTCAGGAGCTCCCTGCGCTCGCCACAATGCTCTGTGTGCGAAGAAGCCGCTTCTTCGCCTCCGGGAGAATCGGCGAGCGGCAGCTTCCCAAAGGCGAAGATGCAAGCTGCAGCACGCAGGCACAGTGTGGGCAGCCTTCAGCCTTAGAGAAAACAGTACTTTACCACTCTCCTGCCTTTTCCATGGTTATTCTATTGGAAAAGAACGAGTTTTGGACAACTACCTTTCATTCTTGCCAAACGCTTTGCAGACCCCCGTGCAAGCTTTAGAACAAGATTTTGGATGTTTTCTTTCCTGGCAGAGTTTCTCCTTGCAAGATATGGTGGAAAAGCTTTTTGCTGAGTGTAGAGCGGCAAGACACGCAGAAGACGCAGATACGCAGCTCTCCGAAGCTAAGTGCCGGTCCCGGGCTTCTTTCGGCACAAACCGCTCTCAGCAGCTCCCTGCGCTCGCCACAATGCTCTGTGTGCGAAGAAGCCGCTTCTTCGCCTCCGGGAGAATCGGCGAGCGGCAGCTTCCCAAAGGCGAAGATGCAAGCTGCAGCACGCAGGCACAGTGTGGGCAGCCTTCAGACTTAGAGAAAACAGTACTTTACCACTCTCCTGCCTTTTCCATGGTTATTCTATTGGAAAAGAACGAGTTTTGGACAACTACCTTTCATTCTTGCCAAACTCTTTGCACACCCCCGTACTCACTACTGATATTTCCCTGGCAGAGTTTCCTTGCAAGATATGTGAAAAGCTTTTTGCTGAGTGTAGAGCGGCACGACACGCAGAAGACGCAGATCGCAGCTCTCCGAAGCTAAGTGCGGTCCCGGGCTTCTTTCGGCACCAAACCGCTCTCAGCAGCTCCCTGCGCTCGCCACAATGCTCTGTGTGCGAAGAAGCGCATCTTCGCCTCGGGAGAATCGGCGAGCGGCAGCTTCCCAAAGGCGAAGATGCAGCTGCAGCACGCAGGCACAGTGTGGTCAGCCTTCAGCCCTAGAGAACAACAGTACTTTACCACTCTCCTGCCTTTACCATGGTTATTCTATTCGGAAGAAGCACCCGAGTTTTGGCCAACTACCTTTCATTCTTGCCACACTCTTTGCACACCCCCG
>NW_027099152.1:0-38409 GCF_037042795.1 Molothrus aeneus | reverse complement strand
TTTGGTGGAGTTTATTGGGGGATTTTGGGGGATTTTTTGGGGAATTTTTTAAATTTTATTTGGGAATTTTTTCAGATTTTTCTTGGGTTTTGGGGGGAATTTTTTGGGGTTTTTTTAAAGGATTTTCAGAGGGGTTTATTGGAGGATTTTTTGGGGATTTTTTGGGATTTTTATGGCATTTTGGGGGGAATTTTTGGGGGGACCTTTTGGGTTTTTGAAAGGATTTTGGGGGGGTTTTATTGGGGGATTTTTGGGAATTTTTGGGATTTTTATGGGGTTTGGGGGAGGATTTTTCAGCGGTTTTTCGGAGGGATTTTTGGGGTTTTTTAAGGATGTTTGGGAATTCTTTGGGGTTTTGGGGGGAATTTTGTGGGCGTTTTTATGGGGATTATTTGGAGCTTTTTAAAGGATTTTTGGGGGGAGATTTTTGGGACTTTTTTTGGACAAATCCTTGGGATTTTTATGGGGGTGGGGGGGATTTTTGGGGAATTTTTTGGAGAATTTTTATTTTATTTTTATAGAGTTTGGGGGGGATTTTTTGGGGTTTTTTTGATGATTTTGGGGAATTTTTTGGGGGAGATTTTTGGGACTTTTTGTCAATTTTTTTGGGATTTTATGGGGTTGGGGGGGATTTTTGGGGAATTTTTTGGAGAAAGTTTATGGAGTTTTGGGGGGGATTTTTTTGGGCGTTTTTTGAGGATGTTTGGGAATTTCGGGGGGATTTTTTTGGATTTTGTGGGGGTGTTTTTTTGTGGAATTATTTGGGCTTTTTTAAAGGATTTTTGGGAATTCTTTGGGGTTTTCGGGGGAATTTTGGGTGTTTTTTGCAGGTTTTTTGGGGTTTTTTTGTAAGGATTTTTGGGCATTCTTTGCGATTTTTGGGGGAGATTTTTGGGACTTTTTTGGACAAATCTTTGGGATTTTATGGGGTTTGGGGGGGATTTTGGGGGGATTTTTTGGAGAATTTAAATTTTATTTTAGAGAGGTTTTTTGGGGGATTTTTTGGGGGATTTTTTGAGGATTTTTGGGAATTCTTTGGGAATTTGGGGGGAGTTTTCTGGGGGGATTTTTGGAGGCTTTTTTAAGGATTTTTGGGAATTCTTTGGGAATTTTGGGGGGGTTTGGATTTTGTGGGGGCTTTTTTGTGGAATTATTTGGAGTTTTTTAAAGGATTTTTGGGAATTCGTTGGGAATTTTGGGGGGATTTTTTTTAGATTTTGTGGGGGTTTTTATGGGGATCATTTGGGGTTTTTTAAAGGATTTTGAGGGAGATTTTTGGGACTTTTTTGGACAACTCTTTGGGATTTTATGTTTATTGGGTTTTTGGGGGGGATTTCTTTGTGTTTTTTAAGGATTTTTGGGAATTTCGGGGGGGGGATTTTTTTGATTTTATGGAGCTGTATTTTGTGGAATTATTTGGGGTTTTTTAAAAGATTTTTTGGAATTCTTTGGGGTTTTTGGGGGAATTTTGTGGGGTTTTTTGCATGTTTTTTGGGTTTTTTGTAAGGATTTTTGGGAATTCTTTGGGATTTTTGGGGAGATTTTTGGGACTTTTTTGGACAATTCTGTGGGATTTTTATGGGGTTGGGGGGATTTTTGGGAATTTTTTTGGAGAATTTTTATTTTATTTTTATAGAGTTTGGGGGGGATTTTTGGGGGTTTTTTTGATGATTTTGGGGAATTCTTTGGGAATTTTGGGTGGATTTTTTTTTTATTTTGTGGGGGTTTTTTGGGAATTCTTTGGAGTTTTTTCAAGGATTTTTTGGGCATTCTTTAGGATTTTTAGGAGTTTTTTTGCAGGGGATTTTTGGGAATGGAATGGGAATTTTTGTTGCTTTTTTTTGCCCGTTTTTTGTCCGTTTTTTGTCCATTTTTCCCCATTTTTTCCCCATTTTTTCCCCGTTTTTTCCCCGTTTTTTGGCCCGTTCCCGTCGTGCCCCAGCCGACAGCGTGGCCGCGGAGGAGCAGGAGCGGGAGCGGCGGCGGCTGCTGGTGCAGAGGTTCCAGAAGGCTCCGTTCGAGGAGATCGCGGCGCACTGCGGGGCCAGGGTCAGCGCCCGGGGAGAAATCCGGGATTAAATCCGGGATTAAATCCGGGATTAAGGCTGGGATTAAGGATGGGATTGTCCCAGGAATGAGCCCAGGAATTGTTACGGGAATGAACGATCCCAGGATTAAAGATGGGATTGTCCCAGGAATGAAGCCAGGAATTGTTACGGGAATGAACGATCCCGGAATGAATCTGGGAATAAATCTGGGAATTATCCCAGGAATGAATCCGGGATTAAGGATGGGATTAAGGATGGGATTAAGGCTGGGATTATCCCAGGAATGAAGCCAGGAATTGTTACGGGAATAAATGAGCTGGGAATAAATCTGGGAATGAATCCTGGAATTATCCCAGGAATGAATCTGGGATTAAAGATGGGATTAAAGATGGGATTAAAGATGGGATTATCCCGGGAATGAAGCCAGGAATTGTTACGGGAATAAACGATCCCGGAATAAAGCTGGGAATGAATCCTGGGATTAAAGCTGGGAATAAATCTGGGATTAAGGATGGGATTGTCCCAGGAATGAGCCCAGGAATTGTTACGGGAATGAACGATCCCAGGATTAAAGATGGGATTGTCCCAGGAATGAAGCCAGGAATTGTTACGGGAATGAACGATCCCGGAATGAATCTGGGAATAAATCTGGGAATTATCCCAGGAATGAATCCGGGATTAAGGATGGGATTATCCCAGGAATGAAGCCAGGAATTGTTACGGGAATAAATGAGCTGGGAATAAATCTGGGAATGAATCCTGGAATTATCCCAGGAATGAATCTGGGATTAAAGATGGGATTAAAGATGGGATTAAAGATGGGATTATCCCGGGAATGAAGCCAGGAATTGTTACGGGAATAAACGATCCCGGAATAAAGCTGGGAATGAATCCTGGGATTAAAGCTGGGAATAAATCTGGGATTAAGGATGGGATTGTCCCAGGAATGAGCCCAGGAATTGTTACGGGAATGAACGATCCCAGGATTAAAACTGGGATTGTCCCAGGAATGAGCCCAGGAATTGTTACGGGAATAAATGAGCTGGGAATGAATCCTGGAATTATCCCAGGAATGAATCTGGGATTAAAGTTGGGATTAAGGCTGGGATTATCCCAGGAATGAAGCCAGGAATTGTTACGGGAATGAATGAGCCCGGAATAAATCTGGGAATAAATCTGGGATTAAAGTTGGGATTATCCCGGGAATGAAGCCAGGAATTGTTACGGGAATAAACGATCCCGGGAATAAATCTGGGAATGAATCCTGGGATTATCCCAGCAATAAATCTGGGATTAAAGTTGGGATTATCCCAGGAATGAAGTCAGGAATTATTATGGGAATAAATGATCCTGGGAATAAATCTGGGGATTTATCCAGGAATTATCCCAGGAATAAATCTGGGAATGAATCCTGGGATTAAAGCTGGGATTATCCCAGGAGTGAAGCCAGGAATTGTTACGGGAATGAACGATCCCGGGAATAAATCTGGGAATGAATCCGGGAATAATGCCAGGAATGAAGCTGGGATTAAAACTGGGATTATCCCAGGAATTAGGCCAGGAATTGTTATGGGAATAAACGATCCCTGGAATAAATCTGGGAATTGATCCGGGAATTATCCCAGGAATAGGAATAAATCTGGGATTGAAGCTGGGATTATCCCAGGAATGAACCAGGAATTGTTACGGGAATAAATGATCCCGGAATAAATCTGGGACTGAATCCTGGGATTATCCCAAGAATGAATCTGGGATTAAAGTTGGGATTTAAATTGGGATTATCCCAGGAATGAAGCCAGGAATTGTTATGGGAATAAACGATCCCAGGAATAAATCTGGGATTAAAACTGGGATTATCCCGGGAATAAATGATCCCAGGAATAAATCTGGGATTAAAGATGGGATTAAAGTTGGGATTATCCCAAGAATGAAGCCAGGAATTATTATGGGAATAAACGATCCTGGGAATAAATCTGGGAATGAATCCGGGAATTATCCCAAGAATGAACCCAGGAATTGTTATGGGAATAAATGATACCGGGAATGAATCTGGGATTAAAACTGGGAATTATCCCAGTAATGAAGCTGGGATTAAAGCTGGGATTATCCCAGGAATGAAGTCAGGAATTGTTATGGGAATAAACGATCCCGGGAATAAATCTGGGAATGAATCCGGGAATGAATCCCGGAATAAATCTGGGAATGAATCCTGGAATAAATCTGGGAATCAAGCCGGAAATAAATGAGCCTGGGAATAAATCTGGGAATAAATCCGAGAAAAAATTATCCCGGGAATGAATCTGAGAATAAATCCAGGAATTATGCCAGGAATAAATCTGGGAATCAAATCTGGGAACAAATACAGGAATTCCACAGGGAGTAAATCCAGGAATAAATCCAGGAATTGTCCCAGGGATTCCATTGGGAATAAACCTGGGAATTATCCCAGGAATAAATCTGGGAACCGATCTGGGCAAAAATCCGGGGAAAAATCTGGGAATAAATCTGGGAATAAATTGGGAATTCCACCGGGAATAAATCTGGGAGTTATCCCAGGAATAAATCTGGGAATTGATCTGGGCAAAAATCTGGGGAAGAATCTGGGAATAAATGTGGGGAAAAATCCAGGAATAAATCCAGGAATGAATCTGAGAATAAATCCAGGAATGAATCTGGGAATAAATCTGGGAATAAATCCCGGAATAAATCCGGGAATGAATCCAGGAATAAATCCAGGAATAAATCTGGGAATGAATCTGGGAATAAATGTGGGGAAAAATCCAGGAATAAATCCAGGAATGAATCTGAGAATAAATCCAGGAATGAATCTGGGAATAAATCTGGGAATAAATCCCGGAATAAATCCGGGAATGAATCCAGGAATAAATCCAGGAATAAATCTGGGAATGAATCTGGGAATAAATGTGGGGAAAAATCCAGGAATAAATCCAGGAATAAATCCAGGAATGAATCTGAGAATAAATCCGGGAATAAATCCGGGAATAAATCCGGGAATGAATCCAGGAATAAATCCGGGAAAAAATCCAGGAATAAGTTGGGAATTCCACCGGGAATAAATGTGGGAATTATCCCAGGAATAAATCTGGGAATCGATCTGGGCAAAAATCTGGGGAAGAATCTGGGAATAAATGTGGGGAAAAATCCAGGAATAAATCCAGGAATAAATCCCGGAATGAATCTGGGAATAAATCCAGGAATGAATCTGGGAATAAATCCGGGAATAAATCTGGGAATGAATCTGGGAATAAATCCAGGAATGAATCCAGGAATAAATCTGGGAATTCCACCGGGAATAAATCTGTTAATTAATTACTGTTCCTGTTCATTAATTCCCTCTGCTGGCTCTCCCTGGTCATTAATTACATTAGGTAGTCCAGTCAGTTCATAATTAATTAATTAATTATTTCTGTTACTTAAGTAATTAATGAAATAATTATCAATTCCCGTTTGTTAATTAATGATTCCCATTAATTAGCTAGCTAGGTAATCAATTAATGAATTAGTTGGGTGCTGGCGGTTGATGGATTCGCTGTTGCCGGTTTGCTAATTAACGATTCCCATTAGTTAGCTGGCTAATTAGTTAATTAACTAGTTAATTGAGTGCCAGCGGTTGATGGATTGGCTATTGCCTGTTTGCTAATTAGTAATTGCCATTAGTTAGCTAGCTAGCTAAGTAATGAATTAGGTAATTAATTAGTTAATTGAGTGCAGGTGGTTGATGGATTGGCTATTGCCTGTTTGTTAATTAGCGATTCCCATTAGTTAGCTAGCTAGATAATTAGTAATTAATTAGTTAATTGAGTGCCAGCGGTTGATGGATTGGCTGTTTCCCGTTAGTTAATTAAGGATTCCCATTAGTTAGTTAGCTAGCTAATTAATGAATTAGTTAATTAATTAGTTAATTGAGTGCTGGCAGTTGATGGATTCGCTGTTGCCTGTTTGTTAATTAATGATTCCCTTTAGTTAGCTAGCTAGATAATTAGTTAATTAATCAGTTAATTGTGTGGCCATTGATGGATTGGCAATTGCCCGTTAGGTAATTAATGATTCCCATTAGTTAGCTAGCTAATTAATTAATGAATTGGTTGAGTGCAGGCAATTGATGGATTCGCTATTGCCCATTCGTTAATTAATGATTCCCGTTAGTTAGCTAGCTAGATAATTAGTTAATTAATTAGTTAATTGGCTGGCGGTTGATGGATTCGCAGTTGCCTGTTTGTTAATTAATGATTCCTGTTAGCTAATTAATTAATGAATTATTTGAGTACCAGCAGTTGATGGATTGGCTAGTGCCCATTCGTTAATTAATGATTCCTGTTAGTTAGCTAGCTAATTAGTTAATTAATCAGTTAATTGAGTACCGGCAGTTGATGGATTGGCTAGTGCCTGTTTGTTAATTAATGATTCCCGTTAGTTAGCTAAGTAATTAATTAGTTAATTAGTTGAGTGCTGGCAGTTGATGGATTGGCTGTTGCCCATTTATTAAATAATGATTCCCGTTAGTTAGTTAGCTAATTAGTAATTAATTAATTTAGTGCCAGCGGTTGATGGATTCACTATTGCCGGTTTGTTAATTAACGATTCCTGTTAGCTAGCTAGCTAATTAATGAATTAGTTGATTAATTAGTTAATTGAGTGCTGGCAGTTGATGGATTGGCTGTTTCCTGTTAGTTAATTAGTGATTCCCATTAGTTAGCTAGCTAATTAATTAATGAATTGGTTGAGTGCTGGCAGTTGATGGATTGGCTGTTTCCTGTTAGTTAATTAGCTAATTAATTAATGAATTAGTTGATTGGCTGGCTGTTGATGGATTGGGTGTTTCTCGTTTGTTAATTAACGATTCCCGTTAGTTACCTAGATAGCTAATTAATGAATTAGTTAATTAAGCAGTTAATTGAGTGCTAGGCAGTTGATGGATTGGCTGTTGCCCGTTAGTTAATTAATGATTCCCGTTAGGTAGCTTGCTAGCTAATTAATGAATGAGTTGATTGGCCGGCAGGTGATGGATTGGCTGTTGCCCATTTGTTAATTAATGATTCCCGTTAGCTAGGTAATCAGTTAATTAATCAGTTAATTGTCCCCTGCTGGCTGTTGATGGATTGGGTGTTTCCCATCAGTCTGTTAATGATTCCCATTAGTTAGCACGGTAATCAGTTAATTAGTGAGTTAATTGGTGGGTTGGGTGTTTGCCGTGAGTCAATTAACGGTTCCCATTAACGAGGTAATTAGTTAATTAATGAGTTAATTGGTGGGCTGGGTGTTTCCCGTTAGTCAATTAAGGATTCCCATTAGTTAGCACGGTAATCAGTTAATTAGTGAGTTAATTGGTGGGTTGGGTGTTTGCTGTTAGTCACTTAACGGTTCCCATTAGTTAGCACGGTAATTAGTTAATTAATGAGTTAATTGGTGGCCTGGGTGTTTCCCATCAGTCAATTAACGGTTCCGTTAATGAGGTAATCAGTTAATAATGAATTAATTGGTGGGTTGGGTGTTTCCCGTCAGTCAATTAACGGTTCTGTTAACGAGGTGATCGGTTAATTAATGCGTTAATTGGGTGGGGTGTTCCCCTTCAGTCAATTAACGGTTCCGTTAACGAGGTAATCAGTTAATTAATGCGTTAATTGGTGGGCTGGGTGTTTCTCGTCAGTCAATTAACAGTTCCCGTTATTTAGCACGGTAATCAGTTAATTAATGAGTTAATTGGGTCGGGTGTTCCCCTTCAGTCAATTAACGGTTCTGTTAATGAGGTGATCGGTTAATTAATGCGTTAATTGGGTGGGGTGTTCCCCTTCAGTCAATTAACGGTTCCGTTAACGAGGTGATCGCTTAATTAATGCGTTAATTGGGTCGGGTGTTCGCCGTCAGTCAATTAAGGGTTCCCGTTAACGAGGTGATCGGTTAATTAATGCGTTAATTGGGTTCTGTTACCGAGGTGATCGGTTAATTAATGCGTTAATTGGGTTCTGTTACCGAGGTGATCGGTTAATTAATGCGTTAATTGGGCTGGGTGTGTCCCGCAGGCGTCGCTGCTGCAGAGCAAACTGAACCAGATCCTGCACATGAGCGTCCGGTGAGGGAACACGGGCGGGAGAAATCGGGAATACGAGGGGAAAATCGGGAATATGGGGAAATGGGGAAATTCGGGAATACGGGGGAAATTCGGGAATATGGGGGAAATTCGGGGAAATTTGGGAAATTCGGGAATATGGGGGAAATTCGGGGAAATTCGGGAATATGGGGGAAATCAGGAATGGGGGAATGGGAATGGGAAAGGGGGGAAATTCGGGAATGGGGGAAAATGGGGGAAGTTTGGGAAAATCGGGGATGGGGGAACTTCGGGAATGGGGGAAATTTGGGAATATGGGAATATGGGGAATGGGCGGAATTCGGAAATGGGGGAAATTCGGGAATGGGTGACCTTCGGGAATATGGGGGAAATTCGGGAATATGGGGGAATGGGAATGGGAAAGGGGGGAAATTCGGGAATGGGGGAATTTGGGGGAAATTGGGGAAACGGGGAAATTTGGGAATGGGGAAATGGGGGAAATTCGGGAATGGGGGAAATTGGGGAAATTTGGGAATGGGGGAAATTCGGGAATATGGGGAATATGGGGAATGGGCAGAATTCGGGAATGGGGGAAAATCAGGGAAATGAGGAAATTTGGGAATGGGGGAATGGGAATGGGAATGGGGAAATTCGGGAATGGGGGAAATTTGGGAAATTCGGGAATATGGGAAAGGGGGGAAATTCGGGAATGGGGGAAATTGGGGGAAATTCGGGAAAATTGGGGATGGGGGAATATGGGGGAAATTCGGGAATATGGGGAATGGGCGGAATTCAGGAATGGGGGAAATTCGGGGAAATGGGGGAAATTCGGAAATGGGGAAATTCGGGAATGGGAAAGGGGAAATTTGGGAATGGGGGAAATTGGGGGAAATTCGGGAAAATCAGGAATGGGGGAAATTCAGGAAAACGGGGAAATTCGGGAATGGGGGAATGGGGGAATGGGAAAGGGGGGAAATTGGGGAATGGGGGAATGGGAATGGGAAAGGGGGGAAATTCGGGAATGGGGGAAATTGGGGGAAATTCGGGAATGGGGAATATGGGATTGGGGAAATTGGGGATTGGGAATGGGGGAATGGGGAAATTCGGGAATATGGGAATATGGGGAATGGGCGGAATTCGGGAATGGGGGAAATTCGGGAAAATGGGGAAATTCGGGAATGGGGGAATGGGGAATATGGGAGAATGGGAATGGGGGAAATTCGGAAATGGGGGAAATTGGGGAATGGGAATGGGGGAAGGGGGAAATTTCGGAATGGGGGAAATTTGGGAATATGGGGAATGGGAATGGGGGAATATGGGGGAAATTCGGGAATATGGGAATATGGGGAATGGGCAGAATTTGGGAATGGGGGAAATGCGGGAAAATGGGGAAATTCAGGAATGGGGGAATGGGAATGGGAATGGGGGAAATTCGGGAATGGGGAAATTCGGGAATGCGGAAATGGGGAATATGGGATTGGGGAAATTGGGGAATGGGAATGGGGGAATGGGGAAATTCGGGAATATGGGGAATATGGGAATGGGGGAAATTCGGGAAAACGGGGAAATTCGTGAATGGGGGAATGGGGGAAATTCGGGAACGGGAATGGGGAAGGGGAATGGGAATGGGGGAAATGGGGAATGGGGAATATGGGGGATGGGAAATGGGGAATATGGGGAATGGGAATGGGGGATATGGGGAATGGGAATGGGGGAATGGGAATGTGGGAATGACAGGGTGAGGGATTGGGAATTGTTTGGGAGTTGTTTGGGAATGAGAGAAATTCGGGAAATTTGGGAATGTGGAAGCTGGGGGGGGGCATTGGGAATTTGGGAATGAGGGGGGAATTGGGGAATTTGGGATTGGGGATTTGGGAATGAGGGAATTTGGGAAGGAATTGGGGAATTCAGGGAAATGAGGGAATTTTGGGATCGGGAACTCAGGATTGGGAATTTGGGATTGGGAATTCAGGATCAGGAATTTGGATCAGAGTCGGGAATGTGGGATTGGGGACAGGAATTTGGGGTTGGGGACGGGATTTGGGAATGGGAACGGGACCTTGGGACTGGGAATTTGGGAATTTGGGATTGGGATTTCTTCGGGAATGGGAATTTAGGACTGGGAATGGGATTTTGGGATTGGGGCTGGGATTTTGGGACCAGTAACGGGGAATTTGGGAATTCCTGCAGTTCCTGCCTGAAACTTTCATTTCCTTCCCATTTTTCCATCCCCAAATCCCCTTTCCCCATTCCCATCCCACTTTTCCCATTCCCAAATCCCCTTTCCCCATCCCAAATCCCGTTCCCATCCCATTTTTCCCATTCCAAATCCCAATTCCCATCCCAAATTCCCTCTTTTCCCACTCCAAACCCCCTTTTCCTTCCTAATTTTCCACCCCAAAATCCCAATTCCCCACCCCAAATTCCCACTTTCCCCATTCCCAAATCCCATTCCCATCCCATTTTTCCCACCCCAAATCCCAATTCCCACCCCAAATCCCAATTCCCTCTTTTCCCACCCCAAACCCCATTTCCCACCCCAAACCCCATTTCCCACTCCAAACCCCCTTTTCCTTCCCAATTTTCCCATTCCCAAATCCCAATTCCCACCCCAAATTCCCTCTTTTCCCGCCCCAAATCCCCCCTTTTCCCACCCCAAATCCGCCATTCCCAATTCCCATTTTTCCCCATTCCCAAATTCCCTTTTCCCATTTTCCCGCCTTTCCCCCAGGCCTCCCCCGAGTCCCTCGGGCGCCGTCCCGGCCGTGCTGGGCCCGGCCCAATCCCAACAATCCCAACAATCCCAACAATCCCAACAATCCCAACAATCCCAACAATCCCACTCCATCCCGGTGTACGAGATGAAATTCCCGGATCTCTGCGTCTACTGAACCTTCCGGAGGCGCCGGAATTCCCAAAAATTCCCCAAGTTCCCCCAAATCCCTCGGCGGCACCGCTCGGGCTTTGGGGCCGCTCCCCCTTTTTCCTGGCATTTCCTGAGGGGTTTTTTGGGATCGTCCCAGGTTTTCCTGGGATTTCCTGAGGGGTTTTTTTGGGGACCGTCCCTGGGATATTCTGGAATATTCTGGGATATTTTGGGGGATTTCCCTGGGATTTCTTTGGGATCATCCCGAGTTTTGGGTGGGATTGCCTGAGGGGTTTTTTTGGGATTGTTCTGGGTTTTCCTGAGATTATCCAGAGTTTGGGGATTTTTTATGGGATCACCCCCGGTTTTTCTGGGATTTTGGGGGGTTTTTTTGGGATTTGTCCCCAGTTTCCTGGGATATTTTGGGATTTTTTGGGGTTTCCCTGGGATTTCTTTGGGATCGTCCCTGGTTTTGTGTGGGATTGCCTGAGGGGTTTTGGGGTTTGTTCCTGGGATTCTCTGGGGGTTTTTTTGGGATCATCCCAGGTTTTCTTGGGATTTCCTGAGGGGTTTTTGGGATTGTTCTGGGTTTTCCTGGGATTATCCAGGGTTTGCGGGGTTTTTTGGGATCACCCCCAGCTTTTCTGGGATTTTCGGGGGTTTTTTTTAGGGGATTTGTCCCCATTTCTTTGGGATTTCCTGAAGGGTTTTTGGGTTTGTTCCTGGAATTCTCCGGGGTTTTTCTGGGATCGTCCCTGGGATATTCTGGAATATTCTGGGATTTTTTGGGGGGTTTCCCTGGGATTTTTTCGGGATCATCCCGAGTTTTGGGTGGGATTTCCTGAGGGGTTTTTTTGGGATTGTTCTGGGTTTTCCTGGGATTCTCCAGGGTTTGGGGATTTTTTATGGGATCACCCCCGGTTTTTCTGGGATTTTCAGGGTTTTTTTCAGGGGATTTGTCCCCATTTTCCTGGGATTTCCTGAGGGGTTTTTTTTTGGAATTGTTTTGGGTTTTCCAGGCATTTCCTGAGGGTTTTTTTTGGGATCGTCCCTGGTTTTCCTGGGATATTCTGGGGATTTTTTGGGGTTTCCCTGGGATTTCTTTGGGATCGTCCCCGGTTTTGTGTGGGATTGCCTGAGGGGTTTTGGGGTTTGTTCCTGGGATTCTCCGGGGGTTTTTTTGGGATCATCCCACGTTTTCCTGGGATTTCCTGAGGGTTTTTTTGGGATTGTTCTGGGTTTTCCTGGGATTCTCCACGGTTTGCGGGGTTTTTTTGGGATCACCCCCAGCTTTTCTGGGATTTTGGGGGGGTTTTTTTAGGGGATTTGTCCCCATTTCTTTGGGATTTCCTGAAGGGTTTTTGGGTTTGTTCCTGGGATTTCCTGAGGGGTTTTTGGGATCGTCCCAGGTTTTCCAGGCATTTCCTGAGGGGTTTTTTTGGGGACCGTCCCTGGGATATTCTGGAATATTCTGGGGATTTTTTTTGGGATTTCCCTGGGATTTCTTTGGGATCGTCCCCGGTTTTGGGTGGGATTTCCTGAGGGGTTTTGGGGTTTGTTCCTGGGATTCTCCGGGGGTTTTTTTGGGATCATCCCACGTTTTCCTGGGATTTCCTGAGGGTTTTTTTGGGATTGTTCTGGGGTTTTCCTGGGATTCTCCAGGGTTTGGGGTTTTTTTGGGATCACTCCCGGTTTTTCTGGGATTTTCGGGGGTTTTTCCAGGGGATTTGTCCCCATTTCTTTGGGATTTCCTGAGGGGTTTTTGGGTTTTTCTTGGGATTTCCTGAGGGGTTTTTTTGGGGACCGTCCCTGGGATATTCTGGAATATTCTGGGATTTTTTGGGGGTTTCCCTGGGATTTCTTCGGGATCGTCCCTGGTTTTGGGTGGGATTGCCTGAGGGGTTTTGGGGTTTCCTGGGGTTTTCCTGGGATTCTCCAGGGTTTGGGGATTTTTTATGGGATCACCCCCAGTTTTTCTGGGATTTTGGGGGTTTTTTTTGGGATTGTTCTGGTGTTTTCCTGGGATTCTCCAGGGTTTGCGGGGTTTTTTTGGGATCACCCCCAGCTTTTCTGGGATTTTCGGGGGTTTTTCAGGGGATTTGTCCCCATTTCTTTGGGATTTCCTGAAGGGTTTTTGGGTTTTTCCTGGCATTTCCTGAGGGGTTTTTGGGATCGTCCCAGGTTTTCCAGGCATTTCCTGAGGGGTTTTTTTGGGGACCGTCCCTGGGATATTCTGGAACATTCTGGGATTTTTTGGGGCATTCCCTGGGATTTCTTTGGGATCGTCCCCGGTTTTGGGTGGGATTGCCTGAGGGGTTTTGGGGTTTCCTGGGGTTTTCCTGGGATTCTCCAGGGTTTGGGTATTTTTGGGATCACTCCCGGTTTTCCTGGGTTTTTGGGGGTTTTTCCAGGGGATTTGTCCCCATTTTCCTGGGATTTCCTGAGGGGGTTTTTTATTGGAATTGTTTTGGGTTTTCCTGGGATCCTCTGGGATTTCTTTGGGATCGTCCCTGGTTTTCCTGGGATATTCTGGGGATTTTTTGGGGTTTCCCTGGGATTTCTTTGGGATCGTCCCCGGTTTTGGGTGGGATTGCCTGAGGGGTTTTGGGGTTTGTTCCTGGGATTCTCCGGGGGTTTTTTTGGGATCATCCCACGTTTTCCTGGGATTTCCTGAGGGTTTTTTTGGGATTGTTCTGGGTTTTCCTGGGATTATCCAGGGTTTGGGGTTTTTTTTGGGATCACTCCCGGTTTTCCTGGGATTTTCAGGGGTTTTTCCAGGGGATTTGTCCCCATTTCTTTGGGATTTCCTGAAGGGTTTTTGGGTTTTTCTTGGGATTTCCTGAGGGGTTTTTTTGGGGACCGTCCATGGGATATTCTGGAATATTCTGGGATTTTTTGGGGGGTTTCCCTGGGATTTCTTTGGGATCATCCCGAGTTTTGGGTGGGATTGCCTGAGGGGTTTTTTTGGGATTGTTCTGGGTTTTCCTGAGATTATCCAGAGTTTGGGGATTTTTTATGGGATCACCCCCGGTTTTTCTGGGATTTTGGGGGTTTCTTTGGGGATTTGTCCCCAGTTTCCTGGGATTTTTTGGGGTTTCCCTGGGATTTCTTTGGGATCGTCCCTGGTTTTGGGTGGGATTGCCTGAGGGGTTTTGGGGTTTGTTCCTGGGATTCTCCGGGGGTTTTTTTGGGATCATCCCAGGTTTTCTTGGGATTTCCTGAGGGGTTTTTGGGATTGTTCTGGGTTTTCCTGGGATTCTCCACGGTTTGCGGGGTTTTTTTGGGATCACCCCCAGCTTTTCTGGGATTTTGGGGGGGTTTTTTTAGGGGATTTGTCCCCATTTCTTTGGGATTTCCTGAAGGGTTTTTGGGTTTGTTCCTGGGATTTCCTGAGGGGTTTTTGGGATCGTCCCAGATTTTCCAGGCATTTCCTGAGGGGTTTTTTTGGGGACTGTCCCTGGGATATTCTGGAATATTCTGGGATTTTTTGGGGGCTTTCCCTGGGATTTCTTTGGGATCGTCCCCGGTTTTGGGTGGGATTTCCTGAGGGGTTTTGGGGTTTGTTCCTGGGATTCTCCGGGGGTTTTTTTGGGATCATCCCACGTTTTCCTGGGATTTCCTGAGGGTTTTTTTGGGATTGTTCTGGGGTTTTCCTGGGATTCTCCAGGGTTTGGGGTTTTTTTTGGGATCACTCCCGGTTTTTCTGGGATTTTCAGGGGTTTTTCCAGGGGATTTGTCCCCATTTCTTTGGGATTTCCTGAAGGGTTTTTGGGTTTTTCTTGGGATTTCCTGAGGGGTTTTTTTGGGGACCGTCCCTGGGATATTCTGGAATATTCTGGGATTTTTTGGGGGTTTCCCTGGGGTTTTTTCGGGATCATCCCGAGTTTTGGGTGGGATTTCCTGAGGGTTTTTTGGGATTGTTCTGGGTTTTCCTGGGATTATCCAGGATTTGGGGTTTTTTGGGATCACCCCCAGTTTTTCTCTGATTTTTGGGATTTTTCAGGGGATTTGTCCCCATTTTCCTGGGATTTCCTGAGGGGTTTTTTGGGGGGGTTTTTTTGGAATTGTTTTGGGTTTTCCTGGGATTTTTTGGGATCGTCCCTGGTTTTCCTGGAATTTCTGGGGTTTCTTTTTTTTTTTGGAATCATCCCCAGTTTTCCTGGGATTTCCTGAGCGCTGTTTTTGGGTTTTCCTGGGATTTTCCAGGGTTTTTTTGGGGGGGGGGGTGATTGTCCCCGTTATTTTTGGGATTTTTCCAGGGATTTTCCGAGGGCGTATTTTTGGGATCATCCCCAGTTTTCCAGGGCTTTTCTGAGGGGTTTTTATGGGGATTTTCTGGGAATTTCTGAGGAAAACTTTTTTAGGGGTTTTTTGGAATTGTTCCAGGTTTTCCTGGGATTCTCCAGGGGTTTTTTGTGGGATTTTCCTGGGATTCTCTGCGGTTTTGGGGGGTTTTCCTGGGATTTCCTGAGGATTTTTTTTGGGATTGTTCTGGGTTTTCCTGGGATTTTCTGGGATTTTCCTGGGATTACCCAGGGTTTACCCAGGGTTTGGGGATTTTTTGGGATCATCCCTGGTTTTCCTGAGATTTTCTGGGATTTTTTGGGGGATGGTCCCACGTTTTTCCTGGGATTTTTCTGGATTTTTTTGGGATCATCCTGGGTTTTCCTGGCATTTCCTGGGTGTTTTTTTGGGGGGGAAGGAGCTGCAGGAATGGGGATTTTTCCTGGGATAACTGGAATTTCTTGGGAAAAAAAATTTGGGAATTGCAGCGTTGGGAAGGAGCTCAAAGAACTGAAGGGTGGGGCTGGGAAATCCCAAATGGGAAAATCCCAAAAGGGAAAATCCCAAAAGGGAAAATCCCAAAATGGAAAATCCCAAAATGGGAAATCCCAAATGGGAAATCCTGGAATTCTTGGATAAAAAATTCCAGATGGAAAATCCTGGATGGATTAAAAAAAAAATCCCAAATGGAAAATCCTGGATGGAAAATTCCAGATGAAACATTCCAGAAGGAAAATCCCAGATGGGAAATGGAAAATCCCAAATGCAGAATCCCAGATGCAAAATTCCAAATGGGAAAATCCCAAATGGGAAAATCCCAAATGGGAAAATCCCAGATGCAAAATCCCAAATGGGAAAATTCTGGATAGGAAATTCCGTAGGGAAAATCCCAAATGGAAAATCCCAAATGGAAAATCCCAAATGGAAAATCCTGGAATTCCTGGATGAGAAATTCTGGATGGAAAATTCCAGAGGGAAAATGGGAAATCCCAAATGGAAAATCCTGGAATTCCAAATGGAAAAATCCCAGATGGAAAGTCCGGGATGGAAAGTTCCAGATGGAAAATCCCAAACGGGAAATCGGAGATGGGAAATCCCAAAAGGAAAAATGAGGATGGAAAATCCCAAATGGAGAAATCCCAAAATGGAAAATCCCAATTGGAAAATCCTGGAGTTCCAAATGGAAAAATCCCAGATGGAAAATCGCAAATGGGAAATTCCAAAGGGAAAATCCCAGAGGGAAAATTTAGGATGGAAAATCCCACATGGACAATTCCGGAGGGAAAATCCCAAATGGGAAATTGTGGAATTCCCAGATGGAAAATTCTGGATTTAAAATTCCGGATGGGAAATACCAAACAGGAAAATTCCAGAGGGAAAATCCCAAAAGGAAAAATAAGGATGGAAAATCCCAAATGGAAAATCCCAGAAAAAAAAAATCCCAAATGGAAAATTTGGGATGGAAAAGCCCAAATGGAAAATTCCAGAGGGAAAATCCCATAAGGAAAGCCCCGGATGAAAAATCCCAGAAGGAAAATTCAGGATGGAAAATCCCAAATGGGAAATTATGGAAATCCCAGATGGAAAACTCCGGATGGAAAATTCCAGATGGAAAATGGAAAATCCCAAATGGAAAATTCCAGATGAAACATTTCGGATGGGAAAATCCCAAAGGGAAAGACCCGGATGGAAAATCCCAAAAGGAAAATCCTGGAATTCCTGGATGGAAAATCCCAAAATGGAAAATCCCAAATGGAAAACCCCAAAAGGAAAAATCCCAAAAGGAAAAATCCCAAAAGGAAAATTCCTGGAATTCCCAACTGGAAAATCCCAAAATGAAAAATCCCAAATGGAAAATTCCCGGAATTCCCAACTGGAAAACCCCAAAATGAAAAATCCCAAAAGGAAAATTCCTGGAATTCCCAACTGGAAAATCCCAAAATGAAAAATCCCAAATGGAAAATTCCCGGAATTCCCAACTGGAAAATCCCAACTGGAAAACCCCAAAATGAAAAATCCCAAATGGAAAATTCCCGGAATTCCCAACTGGAAAATCCGGGATGGAGAATTCCCGGCTCCCTTGGAATGGGATTTTTTTGGGAAAATCCCAAATTTTTTGGGAAAATTCCACCCTCAGGCTGCTCCAGATGGACCTGGAATGCCGGAATATCGGGAATTTTGGGATTTTCCCGTCGTTTTGGGATGAGTTCCTGCGGTTTTGGGTGTTCCTGCTTGGAAGAATTTTCTGGATTTTGGGGGAATTTTTTTTGGGAATCCCGAAGAATTCCCCAGGGAAAAAAATGGGAGAGGAGGAACTTGGGAGGAATTTTGGGATTTTCAGATTCCTGGGATCCAGCCGGGTTTGGGGCGGGGAAAATTTGGGAATTCCTGGTGGCAAATCCAGAACATTCCCGAAAAAACCCCGGGACCGGCAAAGGGAGGGGTGGGAAAAGGAAACTTTGGGAATTCTGGGATTGGCTCCCGAAAATTCACAGGAATTTGGGGATGGTTGGGATTTTTTTCCCCAAAATTCCGGCCTTTTTCCAAAATTCCAGATATTTCCCCAAAATTCCACGTTTTTTTTCCCAAAATTCCATGGTTTTTTTCCCCAAAATTCCAGATATTTTCCCAAAATTCCATGGTTTTTTTTCCCCCAAAATTCCGTCTGTTTTTCCCAAAATTCCATGGGTTTTTTTCCCAAAATTCCGTCTGTTTTTCCCAAAATTCCATGGGTTTTTTTTCCCATAATTCCGTCTGTTTTTCCCCAATAAACGCCAGCGTTGGAACCACGGCCTCAGGAGTGTCGGGAATTCTGTTGGGATCATCGGGAATGGGGTTGGGATCATCGGGAACGGGGTTGGGATCATCGGGAACGGGGTTGGGATCATTGGGAGTGGGGTTGGGATAGAGGGAATGGGGTTGGGATCATTGGGATAAACGGGAATGGGATTGGGATCATTGGGAATGGGGTTGGGATAATCGGGAATGGGATCATTGGGAGCCAGGACTGGGACTGGGATAATCGGGAATGGGGTTGGGAATTGGGAATGGGGTTGGGGTAATCGGGAACGGGATCGGGAACTGGGAATTGGCCCTGGGGAACTGGGAATGGGATGGGGATAATCAGGAATAGGGTTGGGAAAACTGGAATGGGGTTGGAAATTGGGAATAGGGTTGGGATAATTGGGAATGGGATCAGGAACTGGGAATGGGATAATCAGGAATGGGGTTGGGATCACTGGGAATGAGAACCAGGAATGGGATTGGGAACTGGGAATGGGATTGGGAGCCAGGACTGCGAGTGGGATAATCGGGAATGGGGTTGGGAATGGGGCTGGAAATTGGGAATGGGGCTGGGGTAATCGGGAATGGGGTTGGGAAAACTGGAATGGGGTTGGGATATCAGGAATGGCGTTGGGACAGTCGGGAATGGGATTGGGATAACTGGGAATGGGATCGGGAACTGGGAGATGAGATTGGGATGGGCTGGGAGGAGTTGTTGGGATATCGGGAATGGGGCCGGGATAATCAGGAATGGGAACCGGGAGTGGGGCTGGGATACTGGGAATGGGATCATTGGGAACTGGGAATGGGGCCGGGATAATGGGGAATGGGGTTGGGAACGGAGAATGGGATTGGGATCATTGGGAACTGGGGAATCGGGAATGGGAACTGGGAATGGGGCTGGGGATAATCAGGAATGGGATTGGAAGCAGGGAATGGGGCCGGGAATGGGAACTGGGAACCAGGAATGGGGTTGGGGTATCGGGAATGGGAACTGGGAACTGGGAATGGGATCTTTGGGAATGGGAACGGGGTTGGGATAATCGGGAATGGGGCTGGGAACGGGAATTGGGATTTCTTTGGCATTTCGGGATTTGTTTGGGGATTCTGGGATTGGTTTGGGATCCATTTGGGATTCTGGGATCCAGTTGGGATTGGTTTGGGGGATTCTGGGATCGATTCTGGGATTCCTTTGGGATTTCTGGGATTGGGTTGGGATTTCTTTGGGATTGGGTTGGGATTCTGGGATCCATTCTGGGAGTGGTTCTGGGATCTGTTCCGGGATTTCTTTGGGATTCTTTTGGGATTTCTTTGGGATTCTGGGATTGGTTCTGGGATTTCTTTGGGATTTATTCTGGGATTGGTTTTGGGATCTCCTTGGGATCTCCTTGGGATTCTTTGGGATTTCTTTGGGATTGGTTCAGGGGTTGATTTGGGATCCATTTGGGATTCTGGGATTGGTTTGGGATTGGTTTGGGATTTTTTGGGGGGTTCTGGGATCCATTCTGGGATTCCTTTGGGATTTGTTTGGAATTATTTTGGGACTCTGGGATGGATTCTGGGATCCATTCTGGGATTGGTTCTGGGATCTGTTCTGAGATTTCTTTGGGATTCGTTTGGGATTTCTTTGGGATTCTGGGATGATTCTGGGATTCCTTTGGGATTGATTCTGGGATTGGTTTTGGGATCTCTTTGGGATCTCCTTGGGATTCTTTGGGATCTCTTTGGGATCTCTTTGGGATCGGTTCAGGGGTTGGTTTGGGATCCATTTGGGATTCTGGGATTGGTTTGGGATTTCTGGATCCATTTGGGAACCATTTGGAATTTTGGGATCCATTCTGGGATTTCTTTGGGATTTCTTTTGGGATTCTGGGATTCCTTTTGGGATCGGTTCAGGATTCCTTTGGGATCGGTTCGGGATTCTGGGATGGATCCTGAGATTCCTCTGGGATTTAATCTGGGATTCCTTTGGGATTTTTCGGGGGGTTCTGGGATCCATTCCGGGATTCCTTTGGGATTTGTTTGGAATTATTTTGGGACTCTGGGATGGATTCTGGGATTCGTTCTGGGATCTGTTCTGAGATTTCTTTGGGATTTCTTTGGGATTTGTTTTGGGATTCTGGGATTGGTTCTGGGATCCAATTTGGGATTTCTTTGGGATTCTGGGATCCATTCTGGGATTGGTTCTGGGATCTGTTCCGGGATTTCTTTGGGATTTGTTTGGGATTTCTTTGGGATTCTGGGATTGGTTTTGGGATCTCCTTGGGATCTCCTTGGGATCTCTTTGGGATTCTTTGGGATCTCCTTGGGATCGGTTCAGGGGTTGGTTTGGGATCCATTTGGGATTCTGGGATTGGTTTGGGATTTCTGGATCCATTTGGGAACCATTTGGAATTTTGGGATCCGTTCATGGGATTTCTTTGGGATTTCTTTTGGGATTCTGGGATTCCTTTGGGATCGGTTTGGGATTCTGGGATGGATCCTGGGATTCCTTTGGGATCCAATCTGGGATTCCTTTGGGATTCCTTTGGGATTCCTTGGTTTGGGATTGGTTTGGGATTCTGGGATCCGTTCTGGGATTCCTTTGGGATTTGTTTGGAAATTTTTGGGGATTCATTTCCAGATTTTGGGATTTGTTCTGGGATCTGGGGACAGGGATGGGGACAGGGGCACCTGACAGGGACACCGGGAATTCTGGTGAGATTTTTTTGGGGTTTTTTGCTGAAATTTTTGGGGTTTTTCCTTTTTTTTTTTATGGGATTTTGGATTTCTTTGTAGGATATTTTGGGGTTTTTAGTAGAATTTTTGGGATTTTTTGTGCTATTGGGTTTTTCCCCTGGGATTTTGGGTTTTTTTGTGAGATTTTGGGGGTTTTTTTTGTGGGATTTTGGGGTTCTTTTTGTAGGATATTTTTGGGTCTTAAATAGAATTTTTTTGGTGGTATTTGGGTTTTTTTTTCCTGTGATTTTAGGCTTTTTTGTGAGATTTTGGGGTTTTTTTGTGGGATTTTGGGGTTCTTTATAGGATTTTCTGAGGTTTTTTATAGGATTTTTTTGTTTTGTTTTTTTGGGGTATTTGGGGCTTTTTTCGCTGCAATTTTGGCGATTTTGTGACATTTTGGGGTTATTTTTGGGGGGATTCTGGGGTTCTTTGTAGGATATTTTTGGGTCTTTAATAGAATTTTTGGGGGTTTTGTTGTTGTTGGGTTTTTTTGGGTTTTTTGTGGTATTTGGGGTTTTTCCCCTGGGATTTTGGGGTTTTTCGTGAGATTTTCGGGGTGTTTTGGTGGGATGTTGGGGTTCTGTATAGGATTTTTGGGGGTTTTTAATAGGATTTTTTGGTTTTTGGGGTTTTTTTGGTTTTTTTGTGGTATTTGGGGTTTTTTTCATGGGATTTGGGGGTTTTTTTGTGGGAGTTGGGGATTTTTTGAAAGATGTTTTTTTGGTATTTGGGTTTTTCCCCTGGGATTTTGGGCTTTTTAAGTTGGATTTTTGGGGTTTTTCTGGGATTTTAGGGGTTTTTGGGGTTTTTTTCTGGGATTTTTTTTTTGGTTTTTTATAGAATTTTTTTTTTGTTTTTTTTGGGGTATTTGGGGATTTTTTTCCTGATATTTGGGGTTTTTTTGTGGGATTTTGGGGTTCTTTCTAAGATGTTTTTGGGTTTTTAATAGGATTTTTTGGGTTTTTTTTTTTTTGTTTTTGTGTTTTTTTTTTTTTTTCCCCTGGGATTTTGGGGTTTTTTTGTGGGAGTTGGGGATTTTTTGAAGGATTTTTTTTGCTTTTTTGTGGTATTTGGGTATTTTCCCCTGGGATTTTGGGCTTCTTTAAGTTGGATTTTTGGAGTTTTTCTGGGATTTTGGGGGGTTTTTGTAGGATTTTTTTTTTTGTTTTTTATAGGGGGTTTTTTGGTTTTTTTGTGGTATTTGGGTTTTTTCCCTGGTATTTGGGGTTTTTTTGTGGGATTTTGGGGTTCCTTGTAGGATAGTTTTGGGTTTTTAATAGGATTTTTTGGGTTTTTTCCCTGGGATTTTGGTTTTTTGTGGGATTTTGTGGGGTTTTTAATAGGATTTTTTCGGTTTTTTAAGTTGGATTTTTTTTTTTGCTTTTTGTGGAATTTTGTTTTTTTTTCCTGGGATTTTCGGGTTTTTAGTGACATATAGGGGTTGTTTGTAGGATTTTGCGGGTTTTGGGGGGGATTTTGGGGTTCTTTGTAGAATTTTTGGGGATTTTTAATAGGATTTTTTTTTTTTTTTGGTTTTTGGTGTTATTTGGGTTTTTTCCCCGGGATTTTGGAGTTTTTTTGTGGGATTTTGGTTTTTTCCCGGGATTTGGGTTTTTGTGGGGTTTTGTGGGACAGTGACAATGACACGTGACAAGGACGCGTGACACTGACACCGGACACGTGACACTGACACCGGACACGTGACACTGACACCGGACACGTGACCCGCGCCCCGCAATTGGCGCCCCCTGGCGGATCCTCCCCCCGCTCCCGCCTCAAATCTCGCGAGAACTCGCGCGGCACGGCCGGGCTGAGGCGGAAGCGCCGCTCCGCCGCCATTGCTTCCTCCCTCCGGCCTCTGCCGCTCTCACCGGCACTGGAACCGCCACCGGAACCGGCAGCGGAACCCGCACCGGTAGCGGGCCCGGCCCGCGGCGCCGCGGCCCCGCCATGGAGGCGAACGCGGCCAAGCGGAAGGAGCCGCGCAAGGCGCTGCGGGTTAAAGTCATCTCCATGGGCAACGCCGAGGTGGGCAAGGTGAGGCGCTGCTATTGGCCGGCGGGCGATGAGGGGCAGGCGGGCTGGCCAATCAGTAGCGCTGGTGGGCGGGGGCTTTGCTCTGATTGGCGCGCTGTAACCAATCAGCTGCCGGCATCTCGTTGTTGTCGCTACGGGTGATTGATAGGCGGGTGGACGGTGCTTCGGAGGAAGGCTCGGTTCTGATTGGTTGATAACGAAGGGGGCGGGGCTTGTGGCTGTTACGGGGCCGGGGCGGCATTCCCAAAAGTTGGAATTTTTGGGATTTGGCGGGAATCGGGGCGTTTTCCCGCCGCGCAGAGCTGCATCATCAAGCGGTACTGCGAGAAGAGGTTCGTGCCCAAGTACCTGGCCACCATCGGCATCGACTACGGCGTCACCAAGTGAGGGAACAGCGGGAATAACGGGATTATGGGAATAATGGGATAATGGGAATGGTGAGAATAATGGCAGTAATGGGAGTAATGGGACAATGGGATTGGGACTGTAAATACTGGGAATGCTGATAATGGGAATAATGGGAATAATGGGATAATGGGGGTAATGGGAATAATAGGATTGAGTGTAATAGGAATAGTGGGAATAACGACAGGAATAACGGGAATGGCAGGAATGGGGGGAATAATGAGATTGGGAATAGTGAGGATAATGGGAATAGTGGGAATAGTGGGATTGAGAATAACAGGAATAATGGAGATAATGGGAATAATGGGGATAATGATAATGGGAATGGTGGGAATAGTGGGGATAATGGGAATAATGGGGATAATGGGAATAATGGGGATAATGGGAATTGTGGGGATAATGGGAATAGTGGGAATTGTGGGGATAATGGGAGTAATGGGATAATGGGAATAGTGGGAATAATGGGGATAATGGGAATGGTGGGGATAATTGGGATAATGGGAATGATGGGAATGGGGATAATGGGGATAATGGGAATAGTGGGAATTGTGGGGATAATGGGAGTAATGGGATAATGGGAATGATGGGAATAATGGGAATAATGGGGATAATGGGAATGTTGGGAATGTTGGGAATACTGAGAACAATGGGAAAGGGATGGGAATGGTGGGAATAGTGGGAATAATGGGGTTGATGGGGATAATAGGATAATGGGGATATTGGGAGTGATGGGAATAATGGGAATTATGGGATTGGGAACAACAGGAATAATGGGGATAATGGAGATAATGGGAATGCTGGGAATGGGGATAATGGGATAATGGTGGGGGTAATGGGAATAATGGGAATGGGATTGGGAACAATGGAACTGGGATTGGGATGGAATAGGAACGATGGGAATAATGGGAATGGTGGGGATAGCGGGAATACTGGGAATAGTGGGAATAACGGGGATAATGGGATAGGGATTGGGATGGGAGCAGGAATGGGAATAATGGGAATAGTGGGGTTAATGGGAATAATGGGATTGCGATGGGAAGAATGGGATTGGGATTGGGATTGGGAATAATGGGAATGGAATGAGAATGGGGATGGGGAAAATGGGAATAATGGGAATAATGGGAATAATGGGAATAATGGGAATAATGGGGTGGGATGGGAATACTGGGAATGGTGGGAATGATGGCATTAATGGGATTAGGATGGGGTGGGAATGATGGGGTTAATGGGAAGAATGGGGATGATGGGAATGGGAATAATGGGAATGGGGTTGGGAATAATGGGATTGGGGTGACACGGGAATGGTGAGGATAAAGGGGATAATGGGATTGGGATTGGGATGAGAATAATGGGAATAATGAGGGTAATGGGAATGATGGGAATAATGGGGAAATGGGATAATGAGGATAATGGGATTGGGATGGGAATGGGAATGGGGTTGGGAATAATGGGAATGGGATTGGGATGACACAGGAATGGTGGGGATGAAGGGGATAATGGGATTGGGATGGGAATAAATAATGGGAATAATGAGGGTAATAATGGTGATAATGGGAATGATGGGGATAATGGGGAAATGGGATAATGAGGATAATGGGATTGGGATGGAATGGGAATAACGGGGATGATGGGCAAGGCTGGGATTTCTCATGAGGGATGGGGGAGGAATGAGGATGGAATGATGGGATGGGATAATGGGGTGAGGGGACACAGGGATTATGGGATTTATTGTTTAATGGGATTGATAGGATTATGGGATTTATGGGACAATGGGATAATGGGATGGGTGGGATAATGGGATATTGGGATTTATGCAATTTATGGGATAATGGGATGATGAGATAATGGAATAAGGGGGTAATGGGGTTTATGGGATAATGGGATTTATGGGATAATGGGATTTCTGCAATTTATGGGATAATGGGATGATGGGATAATGGGATAATGGGATGGATGGGATATTGGGATTTCTGCAATTTATGGGATAATGGGATGATGAGATAATGGAATAAGGGGGTAATGGGATTTATGGGATAATGGGATTTATGCAATTTATGGGATAATGGGATGATGAGATAATGGGATAATGGGGTAATGGGATGGGTGGGATAATGGGATTTCTGCAATTTATGGGATAATGGGATGATGGGATAATGGGATTTATGCAATTTATGGGATAATGGGATGATGGGATAATGGGATTTATGGGATAATGGGATGATGGATTAACGGGATGGGATGAGCAGGAACAACCTCAGGTATTCCCAGAGGACTTTCCCTTGGAATTCAGGAACAATTCCCGCCAGCAATTCCAAATCCTTGGGGAATTCCCGGAATTCCCGGGGTTTTTTTTTTCCCAGAATTCCCAGAATTCCCACACTTTTTCCAGGGTGCAGATCCGGGACCGGGAGATCAAGGTGAACATCTTCGACATGGCCGGACACCCCTTCTTCTACGAGGTCAGAATTCCCAAAAATTCCCCCTGCAAAATCGGGAATTCTTCCTTTGGGCTCTTCCCCAAGGTTTTTTTTCCTGTTTGGTTCCCTGGATTTTTTTCCCTGAATTTTTTTCCCTGAAATTTTTCCCAGGAATTATTCTATTCTATTCTTTACATATACATATATGTATATATTTAATTTAATTTAATTTCATTTAATTTCATTTCATTTCATTTCATTTCGTTAATTTTATTTCATTCTATTATTTTATTCTATTATTTTATTGTATTTTCCCTGGAATATTTTTATTTTCCCCATTCCCCTGCCCCCTCTGCAGGTGCGTAACGAGTTTTTATATATTATTTATTTTTATATTATATGTTACATATAGTATATATTTTATATTATTTTTATATATTTTTATATATATAATATTTATTATATTACATTACATTACATTGCATTCTTGCATTACATAATGTTACATTAGTTATATTATATTACGCTATATTATATTACGTTATATTTATTATATTATATTATTGCATTACATTGATTATTTTATGTTATGTTATATTTTGCACTATAATATATTTGTTATATTAATTGCATTACATTACACTGCATTACATCATACTATATTATGCTTATTATATTATTGCATTACATTACATTACATTATATTATATTATATTACTGCATAGCATTACATTGCATTATATTGTATTATTTAGTTATATTATATTATATTACATTATACTATATTACATCACATTACATTATATTGTATTATATTATATTACACTATATTACATTATATCGCATTGCATTACATTACATTTGTTACATTACATTACGTTATGTTAATTATATTAATTACACTACATTACACTGCCTATATTATATTAGATTAGAATTTATATTATATTACATTATATTATATTATACTATATTATATTATACTATATTATACTATATTACATTATATTACATTGCATTACATTACATTTGTTACATTACGTTATGTTAATTATATTAATTACACTACATTACACTGCCTATGTTAGATTAGAATATATATTATTTTGTTATATTATATTATATTATATTATATTATATTATATTATATTATATTATATTATATTATATTATATTATATTATATTATATTATATTATATTATATTATATTATATTATATTATATTATGTTATATTATATTGTTATACTATATTATATTGTATTGCTTTGCATTACATTATACTATATTATGTTCATTACATAATTTTATTTTGTTTTATTTTGTTTTATTTATTTTGTTTTATTTATTTTATTATTTTATTTTATTTTATTTTATTTTATTTTATTTTATTTTATTTTATTTCATTTTATTTCATTTAATTTTATTTCATTTTATTTTATATTTTACTTTACGTTATTATATTCTATTTTATTACAAAACAACATTTCCCAGCTTACCCCTTCCCTGCTTTTCCCCATTCCCTGTCCCCTTCCCAGCTTCCCCACACATTTTACCACAACACCGGCAGCGCTGCCAATTCCTATCTTTTCCCCTGGAATATTTTCCCCCTGGAATATTTTCCGCCTCCGCGGCCGTTCCCCAGGTGCGTAACGAGTTCTACAAGGACACGCAGGGCGTGCTGCTGGTCTACGACGTGGGCTCCAAGGAATCCTTCGAGGCGCTCGACTCCTGGCTGGCCGAGATGCGCCGCGAGCTGGGGCCGCACGCCAGCCTCGACAGCGTCGTCTTCGCCGTCTGCGCCAACAAGGTGCGGGGTCATCCATGGGAATTCCGGGGATTCCGGGAATTCTGGGGCTGTTCCTGATCCAGACTGGATCCTGTGGGATGGGAATTCCGGGAATTCTGGGCATTCCAGGCTGGGGCCCCACGCCAGCCTCGACAGCGTCGTCTTCGCCGTCTGCGCCAACAAGGTGCGGGGTCAGCCGCCGGAATTCCGGGAATTCTGGGAATTCTGGGAATTCTGGGGCTGTTCCTGGGATTTGTTCCAGATTGGATCCTGTGGGATTCAAATTCTGGGAATTCTGCGAGTTCTGGAGCCGTTCCTGGGCTTTGTTCCCAAGTGGATCCACCAGGATGGAAATTCTGGAGATTCCAGAGCCACTCCCAGGGTTTGTTCCAGAATGGATCCTGTGGGATGGGAATTTCGGGAATTCTGGGCATTCCAGAGCCGTTCCCGGGGTTTGTTCCAGGCTGGGGCCGCACGCCAGCCTCGACAGCGTCGTCTGCGCCAACAAGGTGCGGGGTCAGCTGCCGGAATTCCGGGAATTCTGGGAATTCTGGGGCTGTTCCTGGGGTTTGTTCCAGAATGGATCCAGTGGGATGGGAATTTCGGGAATTCTGGGCATTCCAGAGCCGTTCCTGGGGTTTGTTCCCAACTGGATCCTCCAGGATGGAAATTCCAGGAATTCTGGAGATTCCGAGAATTCCAGAGCCATTCCCGGAGTTTCTCTTCCTGATTGGATCCACCAGGATGGAAATTCTGGGAATTCTGGAGCCATTCCTGGGGTTTGGTCCAGATTAGATCCAGAGGGATTCAAATTCTGGGAATTCTGCGAGTTCTGGAGCTGTTCCTGGGATTTGTTCCAAACTGGATCCACCAGGATGGAAATTCTGGAGATTCCAGAGCCATTCCTGGGGTTCGTTT
The DNA here is from genome assembly GCF_037042795.1 of Molothrus aeneus. Classification (NCBI taxonomy): domain Eukaryota; kingdom Metazoa; phylum Chordata; class Aves; order Passeriformes; family Icteridae; genus Molothrus; species Molothrus aeneus. The sequence continues at coordinate 10,074 of NW_027099152.1, read as the reverse complement.
CTGATTGGATCCACCAGGATGGGAAGTCTGGGAATTCTGGGGCTGTTCCTGGAGTTTGTTCCAGATTGAATCCTGGGATTGAAATTCTGGGAATTTCGGGAATTCTGGGCATTCCAGAGCTGTTCCCGGGGTTTGTTCCAGGCTGGGGCCCCACGCCAGCCTCGACAGCGTCGTCTGCGCCGTCTGCGCCAACAAGGTGCGGGGTCAGCCGCCGGAATTCCGGGAATTCCGGGAATTCTGGGGCTGTTCCTGGGGTTTGTTCCAGAATGGATCCAGTGGGATGGGAATTTCGGGAATTCTGGGCATTTCTGAGCCGTTCCTGGGGTTTGTTCCCAACTGGATCCTCCAGGATGGAAATTCCAGGAATTCTGGAGATTCCGAGAATTCCAGAGCCATTCCCGGAGTTTCTCTTCCTGATTGGATCCACCAGGATGGAAATTCTGGGAATTCTGGAGCCATTCCTGGGGTTTGGTCCAGATTAGATCCAGAGGGATTCAAATTCTGGGAATTCTGGAGCCATTCCTGGGGTTTGGTCCAGATTGGATCCTGTGGGATGGCATTTGTGGGAATTTTGGGAATTCTGGAGCCATTCCTGGGATTTGTTCCCAACTGGATCCTCCAGGATGGGAATTTTTGGGAATTCTGGAGCCATTCCCGGGGTTTGTTCCAGCCTGGATCCCGCAGGATGGGAATTCCGGGAATTCCAGAGCCATTCCCAGGGTTTGTTCCTGACTGGATCCACCAGGATGGAATTTCTGGGAATTCTGGAGCCATTCCCGGGGTTTGTTCCTGATTGGATCCTGTGGGATGGAGATTCCAGAGCCATTCCCGGGGTTTGTTCCTGATTGGATCCTCCAGGATGGAAATTCCCAATTTTCCCGGTGTTTGTTCCAAGGTGGACGCGGGGGAGCTGCGGGTGTTTATTCCCAATTTTCCTGGTGTTTATTCCCAGGTGGATGCAGGGAAGCTGCGGGTGTTTATTCCCGGTTTTTCCGGGTGTTTATTCCCAAGTGAATGCGGGGAAGCTGCGGGTGTTTATTCCCAATTTTCCAGGTGTTTATTACAAATTTTCCTGTTGTTTATTCCCAGGTGGACGCGGGGAAGCTGTGGGTGTTTATTCCCAGTTGTTCATTCCCATTTTTCCCGGTGTTCATTCCCATTTTTCCCGGTGTTCATTCCCATTTTTCCCGGTGTCCGTTCATTGTTTCCCAGGTGGACGCAGGGAAGCCATGGGTGTTCATTCCCATTTTTCCACGTGTTTATTCCCATTTTCCCAGTGTTCATTCCCAGGTGGACACGGGGAAGCCGCAGGTGTTCATTCCTGGTTTTCCCGGTTGTTCATTCCGGTTGTGTTCATTCCCGTTGTTGGTTTATTCCCAGGTGGACGCGGGGAAGCTGCGGGTGTTCATTCCCAGTGTTCATTCCCGGTTGTTCATTCCCGGTGTTCATTCCCGTTTTTCCCGGTGTTCATTCCCATTTTCCCGGGTGTTGTTTCATTCCCAGGTGGACGCGGGGAAGCTGCGGGTGTTCATTCCCGGTGTTCATTCCCGGTTGTTCATTCCCGGTGTTCGTTCCCGGTGTTCATTCCCATTTTCCCGGTGTTTGTTCCATTGTTTCCCAGGTGGACCCGGGGAAGCTGCGGGTGTTCATTCCCATTTTTCTGGGTGTTCATTCCCATTTTCCCGGTGTTTGTTTCATTCCCAGGTGGACGCAGGGAAGCTTCGGGTGTTCATTCCCGGTTGTTCATTCCCGGTGTTCATTCCCGGTTGTTCATTCCGGTTTTTCATTCCCGGTGTTTGTTTCATCCCCAGGTGGACGCGGGGAAGCTTCGGGTGTTCATTCCGGGTGTTCATTCCGGGTGTTCATTCCGGGTGTTCATTCCCGGTTGTTCATTCCCGTTGTTTATTCCCATTTTCCCGGTGTTTGTTCCGTTGTTTCCCAGGTGGACGCGGGGAAGCTGCGGGTGTTCATTCCAGGTGTTCATTCCCGGTTGTTCATTCCGGGTGTTCATTCCGGGTGTTCATTCCCGGTGTTGTCCATCCCCAGGTGGACGCGGGGAAGCTGCGGGTGGTGGACGAGAGCGAGGGGCGGCTCTGGGCCGAGAGCCGCGGGTTCCTCTACTGGGAAACCTCGGCACAGAGCGGGGAGGGCATCCAGGAGATGTTCCAGGTGGGAAGGAACTCCGGGAATTGTCCCGGGAATTCCGGGAATTCTCTCGCGGGTGGGAACTCGGGGAATTGTTCCGGGTGGGGAATTCTGGGTGGGAATTCCGGGTGGGAGTGTGGGATCAGGGCCCAGGTGGGAATCATTGGGGGATTGATGGGAATTCTGGGAATTGTTCCAGGTGGGAATTCTGGGAGATGTTCCAGGTGGGAATTCTGGGAGATGGGATGTTCCAGGTGGGAATTCCAGGAGATGAGATGTTCTGGGTGGGAATTCCGGGTGGGGATTCCAGGTGGGAGTGTGGGATGAGGGGCCGGGTGGGAATGATCAGGAGATGTTCCGGGTGGGAATTCCGAGAGATGTTCCTGGTGGGAATTCCAGGTGGGAATTCCAGGTGGGAATTCTGGGAGATTTTTGGGACTGTCCTGAGAAAAGTCCGGGGGTTGGATGCGGGATTTTCCTGGGATCATCCTGGGAATGGGATCTTTGGGATTGTTGGGATTGGCCCATCAAGGTCTGGGATTTGGATCTGGGATTGTCCTGGGAAAAATTCGGGAATTGGATCCGGGATTGTCCTGGGATCGTCCTGGGAAGGGTTTGGGAATGGGATCTGGGATTGTCCTGGGATCATCCTGGGAATGGGATCTGGGGTTGTTGGGAATGTCCTGCGGGATTTGGATCTGGGATTTTCCTGAAAAAAATGTTTGGGAATGGGATCTGATTCCCGTTGGGAATTGCCAGAATTTCTACTCGGCCATGGTGGAGTGTGTGGGAAGGGCGGGAAGGCCCAAAATGCCAAAAAAATCCCCCAAAAATTCAAAAAAACACCCCAAAAACCCCCAAAAGATCAAAAAATATCCCCAAAGACCCCTCCAAAAATTGCCAAAAAAACCCAAGAAACCCCCCAAAATCCCCCCCAAAATCCCCAAAAAAACAAAAACAAAAATTCAAAAAATCACAAAAAAATCACAAAAAAATCCGCAGAAAATGCCAAAAAATCCCAAAAAACCCCAAAATCCAAAACCCCCTAGAAAATACCCCCAAAAAATAAAAAAAAAATCCTCCAAAAATTTCTAAAAAATCCACCAAAAATCCCCCCAAAATCGCCAAAAATATCCCCAAAAACTCCTCCAAAAATCCCAAAAAAATCCCCCAAAAGCCCCAAAAACTTCCCCAAGAAATTCCCCAAAAATTCCATAAAAAAACCCCCAAAAATCCACAAAAAATAAAAAAAATATCCCCAAAAAACCCCCGCAAAAATCCAAAAAAAAACCAAACCAAAAACGAACCAAAAAAATTCAAAAAATCCCCCCCAAGATCCCCAAAATCCCCCAAAATTAAAAAATAATCCCCCAAAACCCCTTGAAATTATCAGAATTTCTACTCGGCCATGGTGGGTGTGTGTGAGAATGGTGGAAAGCCCCAAAATGCCAAAAAAATCCCCCAAAAATCCCCAAAACCCCCCAAAAAACCACCAAACCCCCCCCCACAAAATAGCAAAAAAATCCCCAAAAAACAAAAAAAAAAATTTCAAAAAATCACAAAAAAACCCCCAAAAAAATTTCAAAAAATCCCCAAAAAACCCCCAAAACCCTCTAGAAAATATCCCAAAAAATAAAAAAAAAAATCCCCTGAAAATCCCCCCAAAATCCCCCAAAAATTCGAAAATAACCCCTAAAAAAATCCCCCCAAAATTAAAAAAAATCCACCAACCCCCTTGGAATTGGCAGAATTTCTACTCGGCCATGGTGGAGGTGTGCGAGAACGGCGGGAAGGCCCAAAATCCCCAAAAAATCCCAAAAAATCCCCCAAAAACCGCCCGGAAAATCCCCCAAAAATTAAAAAAAAACCCCAAAAAACCACAAAATACCCCCAAAAAAGCCCCAAAAACACCCCAAAAAAGCCCCAAAAATCCCCCAAAAAACCCCAAAAATCCCCCCAAAAAAAACCCAAAATCCCCAAAAAATCCCAAAAAAATCCCCAAAAACCGCCCAGATAATCCAGCAAAAATTCAAAAAAAAACCCACAAAAAAACCCACAAAATACCCCAAAAAAAGCCCCAAAATCGCCAAAAAATCCCCCAAAAATCCCCCCAAAAAAACCCAAAATCCCCCCCAAAAAAAGCTCCAAAATCTAAAAAAAATCCCACAAAATCCCCAAAAGCCGCCCAAAAAATCCCCCAAAAATTAAAAACAAATCCCCAAAAAACCCACAAAATACCCGAAAAAAAGCCCCAAAATTCCAAAAAATCCCCCAAAAATTCCAGAAAAAAGGCCCCAAAATCCCCCAAAAATCCTAAAAAAAATCCCCAAAAATCGCCCATAAAATCCAGCAAAAATTCAAAAAAAATCCCCAGAAAAACCCCCAAAAAATCCCCCAAAAATCCCCAAAAAATTAATAAAAAATCCCCAAACCCCTTGGAATTGGCAGAATTTCTACTCGGCCATGGTGGAGGTGTGCGAGAACGGCGGGAAGGCCCAAAAACCCCAAAATAATCCCCCCAAAATCCCCCAAAAATCCCAAAAAAATCAAAAAATGTCCCCAAAGACCCCTCCAAAAATTGCCAAAAGCCCCCCAAAAAAAACCCTGAAAAATCCCAAAAAATCCCCAAAAAACCAAAAACAAAAATTCAAAAAATCACAAAAAAATCCGCAGAAAACGCCAAAAAATCCCAAAAAACCCCAAAATCCAAAACCCCCTAGAAAATACCCCAAAAAATAAAAAAATCCCCCCAAAAATCCAAAAACCCCAAAAAAACTCCAAAAAAAACCCCAAATCCCCAAAAAAATCCCCAAAAATATCCCCAAAAACTCCTCCAAAAATCCCTAAAAAATCCCCCAAAAGCCCCAAAAAATTCCCCAAAAAATTCCCCAAAAATTCCATAAAAAACCCCAAAAAATCCGCAAAAAATAAAAAAAAATCCCCAAAAAACCCCCGAAAAAAACCCAAAACAAAACAAAAAAACCAAAAAAAAATTCAAAAAATCCCCCCCAAAATCCCCCAAAAATTAATAAAAAATCCCCAACCCCCTTGGAACTGGCAGAATTTCTACTCGGCCATGGTGGAGGTGTGCGAGAACGGCGGGAAGGCCCAAAAACCCCAAAAAAACCCCAAAAATCCCCAAAAACCACCCGGAAAATCCCCCAAAAATTCAAAAAAAATCCCCAAAAAAACCCACAAAATACCCAAAAAAAAAGGCCCCAAAATCTAAAAAAAAACCCCAAAAAATCCCCCAAAAATCCCCCAAAAAATCCCCAAAAGCCGCCCAGAAAATCCCCCAAAAATTCAAAAAAAATCCCCAAAAAAACCCCAAAAAAACCGCAAAAATCCAAAAAAAAAACCCCCAAAATCCCAAAAAAAGCCCAAAAATTCAAAAAATTAATAAAAAATCCCCCAAACCCCCTTGGAACTGGCAGAATTTCTACTCGGCCATCGTGGAGGTGTGCGAGAACAGCGGGAAGGCCCGAAATCCCCAAAAAAACCCCAAAAATCCCCAAAAACCACCCGGAAAATCCCCCAAAAATTCAAAAAAAATCCCCAAAAAAACCCCCAAAAACACCCCAAAAAAGCCCCAAAATCCCCAAAAAAGCCCCAGAAAAATCCCCCAAAAAAACCCCAAAAACACCCCAAAATCCCCCCCAAAAAAGCCCCAAAAATCCCCAAAGAATCCCCAAAAACCACCCAGAAAATCCAGCAAAAATTCAAAAAGAGATCCCCAAAAAAACCACAAAATACCCCCAAAAAAGCCCCAAAAATCCCCCCAAAAAAGCCCCAAAATCCCAAAAATCCCCCAAAAATTCCAGAAAAAAGGCCCCAAAATCCCCAAAAAATCCTAAAAAAAATCCCCCAAAACCACCCAGAAAATTCAGCAAAAATTCAAAAAAAAATACCCCAAAAAAACCCAAAAACACCCCAAAAAAAGCCCCAAAAATCCAAAAAAAAAAAAACCCCAAATCCCCCAAAATTAATAAAAAATCCCCCAAAAATTCAAAAAATTAATAAAAAATCCCCCAAACCCCCTTGGAATTGGCAGAATTTCTACTCGGCCATGGTGGAGGTGTGCGAGAACGGCGGGAAGGCCCAAAAACCCCAAAAAAAACCCAAAAATCCCCAAAAACCACCCGGAAAATCCCCCAAAAATTCAAAAAAATCCCCAAAAAAACCCCCAAAATCCCCCCAAAAAAGCCCCAAAATCTAAAAAAAATCCCAAAAAAATCCCCAAAAACCGCCCAGAAAATCCCCCAAAAATTAAAAAAAAATTCCCCAAAAAACCTACAAAATACCTGAAAAAAAGCCCCAAAATCCCAAAAAACCCCCAAAAATTCCAGAAAAAAGGCCCCAAAATCCCCAAAAAATCCTAGAAAAAAATCCCCAAAAACTGCCCAGAAAATCCCCCAAAAATTCAAAAAAAATCCCCAAAAAACCCCCAAAAAAAACCCCAAAAAAACCCCAAAAAAGCCCCAAAAATCCAAAAAAAAACCCCAAAATCCCAAAAAAATCCCCCAAAAATTCAAAAAATTAATAAAAAATCCCCAAAAATTCAAAAAATTAATAAAAAATCCCCAAACCCTCTTGGAACTGGCAGAATTTCTACTCGGCCATGGTGGAGGTGTGCGAGAACGGCGGGAAGGCCCAAAAACCCCAAAAACCCCAAAAATCCCCAAAAACCCCCCGGAAAATCCAGCAAAAATTAAAAAAAAATCTCCAAAAAAACCCAAAATCCCCCCCCAAAAAGCCCTAAAAATCCCCAAAAAAAGCCCCAAAATCCCCAAAAAAACCCCAAAAATCCAAAAAAAAACCCCAAAATCCCAAAAAATCTCCCAAAAATTCCAAAAAAAGCCCCAAAATCCCCAAAAATTCCTAAAAAAAATCCCCAAAAGCCACCCAGAAAATCCTGCAAAAATTCAAAAAAAATCCCCAAAAAAACCCCAAATCCCCCAAAAAAGCCCCCCAAATCCCTCAAAAAAACCCCCAAAATCCCCCCCAAAAAAGCCCCAAAATCCCCCCAAAAAATCCCAAAAAAATCCCCAAAAGCCGCCCAAAAAATCCCCCAAAAATTCCAAAAAAAAAAGGCCCCAAAATCCCCAAAAAATCCTAAAAAAAAATCCCCCAAAACCACCCAGAAAATTCAGCAAAAATTCAAAAAAAATCCCAAAAAAAACCCCAAAAAAGCCCCAAAAATCCAAAAAAAACCCCCAAAATCCCAAAAAAATCCCCCAAAAATTCAAAAAATTAATAAAAAATCCCCAAAAAATTAATAAAAAATCCCCAACGCCCTTGGAACTGGCAGAATTTCTACTCGGCCATGGTGGAGGTGTGCGAGAACGGCGGGAAGGCCCAAAATCCCCAAAAAAACCCCAAAAATCCCCAAAAACCACCCGGAAAATCCCCCAAAAATTCAAAAAAATCCCCAAAAAAACCCCCAAAATCCCCCCAAAAAAGCCCCAAAATCTAAAAAAAATCCCAAAAAAATCCCCAAAAACCGCCCAGAAAATCCCCCAAAAATTAAAAAAAAATTCCCCAAAAAACCTACAAAATACCTGAAAAAAAGCCCCAAAATCCCAAAAAACCCCCAAAAATTCCAGAAAAAAGGCCCCAAAATCCCCAAAAAATCCTAGAAAAAAATCCCCAAAAACTGCCCAGAAAATCCCCCAAAAATTCAAAAAAAATCCCCAAAAAACCCCCAAAAAAAACCCCAAAAAAACCCCAAAAAAGCCCCAAAAATCCAAAAAAAAACCCCAAAATCCCAAAAAAATCCCCCAAAAATTCAAAAAATTAATAAAAAATCCCCAAAAATTCAAAAAATTAATAAAAAATCCCCAAACCCTCTTGGAACTGGCAGAATTTCTACTCGGCCATGGTGGAGGTGTGCGAGAACGGCGGGAAGGCCCAAAAACCCCAAAAACCCCAAAAATCCCCAAAAACCCCCCGGAAAATCCAGCAAAAATTAAAAAAAAATCTCCAAAAAAAACCCAAAATCCCCCCCAAAAAGCCCTAAAAATCCCCAAAAAAAGCCCCAAAATCCCCAAAAAAACCCCAAAAATCCAAAAAAAAACCCCAAAATCCCAAAAAATCTCCCAAAAATTCCAAAAAAAGCCCCAAAATCCCCAAAAATTCCTAAAAAAAATCCCCAAAAGCCTCCCAGAAAATCCTGCAAAAATTCAAAAAAAATCCCCAAAAAAACCCCAAATCCCCCAAAAAAGCCCCCCAAATCCCTCAAAAAAACCCCCAAAATCCCCCCCAAAAAAGCCCAAAATCCCCCCAAAAAATCCCAAAAAAATCCCCAAAAGCCGCCCAAAAAATCCCCCAAAAATTCCAAAAAAAAAAAGGCCCCAAAATCCCCAAAAAATCCTAAAAAAAAATCCCCCAAAACCACCCAGAAAATTCAGCAAAAATTCAAAAAAAATCCCAAAAAAAACCCCAAAAAGCCCCAAAAATCCAAAAAAAACCCCCAAAATCCCAAAAAAATCCCCCAAAAATTCAAAAAATTAATAAAAAATCCCCAAAAAATTAATAAAAAAATCCCCAACGCCCTTGGAACTGGCAGAATTTCTACTCGGCCATGGTGGAGGTGTGCGAGAACGGCGGGAAGGCCCAAAATCCCCAAAAAAACCCCAAAAATCCCCAAAACCACCCGGAAAATCCAGAAAAAATTCAAAAAAAAAATCCCAAAAAAGCCCCAAAAACACCCAAAAAAAGCCCAAAATCCCCCAAAAAAGCCCCAGAAAAATCCCCCAAAAAAACCCCAAAAACCGCCCAGAAAATCCCCCAAAAATTCAAAAAAATCCCCAAAAAAACCCACAAAAACACCCCAAAAAAGCCCCAAAAATCCCAAAAAATCCCCCAAAAATTTAAAAAATTAATAAAAAATCCCCAAACCCCCTTGGAACTGGCAGAATTTCTACTCGGCCATGGTGGCGGTGTGCGAGAACGGCGGGAAGGCCCAAAAACTCCAAAAATCCCCAAAAAAATCCCCAAAAACCACCCAGAAAATCCAGAAAAAATTAAAAAAAATCCCCAAAAAAAACCCCAAAAACCACCCAGAAAATCCAGCAAAAATTCAAAAAGAGATCCCAAAAAAACCACAAAATACCCCCAAAAAAGCCCCAAAAATTCCCCCAAAAAAGCCCCAAAATCCCAAAAAATCCCTCAAAAAATTCCAAAAAAAAGCCCCAAAATCCCCAAAAAATCCCCAAAAAAATCCCCAAAAAAGCCCAAAAAATCCAGCAAAAATTCAAAAAAAGTCCCCAAAAAATCCCCAAAAACGCCCCAAAAAAGCCCCAAAATCCCAAAAATCCCCCAAAAATTCCAGAAAAAAGCCCCAATATCCCCAAAAAATCCTAGAAAAAAATCCCCCAAAACTGCCCAGAAAATCCCCCAAAAATTCAAAAAAAAATCCCCCAAAAAACCACAAAATACCCCAAAAAATGCCCAAAATCCCCCCAAAAAAAGCCCAAAATCTAAAAAAAAATCCCAAAAAATCCCCAAAAACCGCCCAGAAAATCCCCCAAAAATTCAAAAAAAATCCCCAAAAAAACCCCAAAATCCCCAAAAAAATCCCCCCAAAATCCCCAAAAAATCCCCCAAAAATTCAAAAAATTAATAAAAAATCCCCCAAAAATTCAAAAAATTAATAAAAAATCCCCAAACCCCCTTGGAATTGGCAGAATTTCTACTCGGCCATCGTGGAGGTGTGCGAGAACGGCGGGAAGGCCCAAAATCCCCAAAAAAACCCCAAAAATCCCCAAAAACCACCCAGAAAATCCAGAAAAAATTTAAAAAAAAATCTCCAAAAAAAACCCAAAATCCCCCCCAAAAAAGTCCAAAAAATCCCCCAAAAATCCCCAAAAACTGCCCAGAAAATCCAACAAAAATTCAAAAAAAAAATTCCCCAAAAAACCACAGAATACC
>NW_027099151.1:0-38469 GCF_037042795.1 Molothrus aeneus | reverse complement strand
AAAATCCCCCCAAAAGCCCCAAAAATTGAAATAAAAACCCTCCAAAAATGCCCTAAAACGCTCCAAAAATCCCCCAAAAAAATCCATCAAAAATCCCAAATTTTCCCCAAAATCCCCCCCAAAAAGCCCCAAAATTTCGATTTAAAACCCTCCAAAAATGTCCTAAAACGCTCCAAAAATCCCCAAAAAAATCCATTAAAAATCCCAAATTTTCCCCAAAATTCCCAATTTTCCCAAAATTCCCCAATTTCCCCCCAAAAAGCCCCAAAAATTCCATTTTAAAACCTCCAGAATGCCCTAAAACGCTCCAAAAATCCCCCCAAAAAATCCGTAAAAAATCCCAAATTTCCCCCAAAATTCCCAAATTTCCCCCCAAAATCCCCTCAAAAAGCCCCAAAAATTCAATTTTAAAACCTCCAAAATGCCCTAAAACGCTCCAAAAATCCCCCAAAATTCCATCAAAATTCCCAAATTTTCCCCAAAATTCCCCAAAAATCCCCAAAAAATCCATCAAAAATCCCAAATTTCCCCCCAAAATCCCCCCAAAAAAGCCCCAAAAATTCGATTTAAAACCCTCCAAAAATGCCCTAAAACGCTCCAAAAATCCCCAAAAAATCCGTAAAAAATCCCAAATTTCCCCCAAATTCCCGATTTTCCCCAAATTCCCGAATTTCCCCCCAAAATTCCCATTTTTCCCAGGCAAATCCATCTGGGAGTTGGTGGTGGAGCAGTTCGAGGATCTCCTGGTGCGGATTCTGCTCCTGGCCGCCTGCATCTCCTTTGTGAGTCCCAAAAATGGGCAAAAATCCGCAAAAATGGGCAAAAAACGGGGAAAAAAATCCCAAAAATGCCCTAAAAATGGCATTGGGGGGGGGGGGATTTTGGGGGGAAAAAATTCGAATTTTAGGGGGGAAAAATTTGAATTTTAGGGGGGAAAAATTTGAATTTTTTGGATTTTTTTAGGGATTTTTTTTGTGATTTTTTTGGATTTATTTTTAATTTTTGGGGGGGGGATTTTGGGGGAAATTTTTGGGAAATTTTGAGAAATTTTGGGGAGATTTTTTGGGGATTTTTGGTGACATTTCTGAGATTTTTCAGGGATTTTTGGGGTATTTTTTCATAGATTTTGGGGGATTTTTGTGGAAATTTTTGTGAGAAATTTTTGAGAAATTTTGGGGGAAATTTTGGGGAAATTTTGAGAAATTTTGGGGAGATTTTTTGGGGATTTTTGTAGGAATTTTTGGGGATTTTTTGTGAAATTTCTGTGATTTTCCAGGGATTTTTTGGAATTTTTTTCATGGAGTTTTGGGGATTTTTTTGAGAAATTTTGGGGAAATTTTGGGGGAATTTTTTGGGGGATTTTTTGTGAAATTTCTGAGATTTTACGGGGATTTTTTTGGGATTTTTTTCATGGATTTTTGGGAATTTTTTTTTGAGAAATTTTTGAGAAAATTTGGATTTTTTGGGTATTTTTGGAGGAATTTCTGGGATTTCTTTTGATTTTTGGAGGGAACATTTTGGGAATTTGGTGGGAATTTTGGGGGGAATTTGGGAGATTTTTTTTTGAGAAATTTTGGGGGGAATTTTGAGGATTTTGGGGGCGAATTTTGGGATTTTTGGGGATTTTTGGGCTTTGGGGCAATGGGAGCAGTCGAGGATCTCCTGGTGCGGATTCTGCTCCCGCCTTCGGGAGTCACCAAAAATGGGCAAAAATCAGCAAAAAATGGGCAAAAAAAATCCCAAAAATGCCCTAAAAATGGCATTGGGGGGGTGGGGATTTTTGGGGGGAAAAATCTGAATTTTTTTTTGATTTTTTTAGGGATTTTTTTGTGATTGCTTTGGATTTATTTTTAATTTTTGGGGGAATTTTGGGGACATTTTTGGGGGAATTTTTAGGGATTTTTTTGCTGAAATTTCTGAGATTTTACGGGGATTTTTTGGGGGGATTTTCCACCAATTTCTTTCCAATTTTTGGCGATTTTTTTCCCAATTTCTTTGCAATTTTCGCAATTATTTTCCCTTTTTTTTTCCAATTTTTTTCCCCGAGTTTTTGGCGATTTTTTTCCCAATTGGTTCCCAATTTTTTCCCAATTTTTCCCCATTTTTTCGTGATTTTTTCCCCAATTTTCCCCCAATTTTCCCCCAATTTTCCCCCAATTTTCCCCCATTTTTTTCCCCATTTTTCCCGATATTTTCCCCAATTTTTTCCCGATTTTTTGGCGATTTTTGGTGGGATTTTTTGGGGGTGGCATTTTGGGATCTGGGGCCTTCGGTGTCCCCAGCGCTGTCCCCACCGCTGTCCCCAAGGTGCTGGCCTGGTTCGAGGAGGGCGAGGAAACCATCACGGCCTTCGTCGAGCCCTTCGTCATCCTCCTCATCCTCATCGCCAACGCCGTCGTCGGCGTCTGGCAGGTGGGGACATTTGGGGACATTTGGGGACATTTGGGGACATTTTGGGGACATTTGGGGACATTTTGGTGACATTTGGGGACATTTTAGGGGGGGTTGGGGACATTTGGGGGCATTTTGGGGACATTTGGGGGGCATTTGGGGACATTTGGGGACATTTTGGGGACATTTGGGGACATTTTAGGGGGGGTTGGGGACATTTGGGGGCATTTTGGGGACGTTTGGGGACATTTGGGGGAGATTTTGGGGACATTTGGGGACATTTTGGGATTTGGGGACATTTTAGGGGGGATTGGGGACACTTGGGGGCATTTTGGGGACATTTGGGGGGCATTTGGGGACATTTGGGGGGGATTTGGGGACATTTGGGATTGGGGGCATTTGGGGAGGATTTGGGGACATTTTGGGGCTATTTGGGGACATTTGGGGACATTTGGGGGAGATTTTGGGGCTATTTGGGGACATTTGGGGACATTTGGGGACATTTGGGGGAGATTTGGGGACATTTGGGGAGGATTTGGGGAGGATTTAGGGACATGTGGGGGGGATTTGGGGGGGATTTGGGGACGTTTTGGGGTTGGGGACATGTGGGATTGGGGGCATTTGGGGACATTTGGGGGAGATTTGGGGACATTTGGGGACGTTTGGGGACATTTGGGGACGTTTGGGGACATTTGGGGACATTTTGGGGACATTTGGGGGAGATTTGGGGACATTTGGGGACATTTTGGGGCTATTTGGGATTTGGGGACATTTTAGGGGGTTTGGGGACATTTTGGGGACATTTGAGGACCTTTGGGGAGGATTTAGGGACATGTGGGGGGGATTTGGGGGGGATTTGGGGACGTTTTGGGGTTGGGGACGTTTTGGGGTTGGGGGAATTTGGGGACATCTAGGGACATTTGGGGACATTTCGGGGGGATTTGGGGACATTTGGGGAGGATTTGGGGACATTGGGGGACATTGGAGGACATTTGGGGGGATTTGGGGACGTTTTGGGGTTGGGGACATTTGGGATTTGGGGGCATTTGAGGGGATTTAGGGACATTTGGGGGGAATTTGGGGACATTTGGGGACATTTGAAGGGATTTGGGGAGGATTTGGTGGGGGTTTGGGGACATTTGGGGGTGATTTGGGGACATTTTGGGGACATTTGGGGACATTTGGGGTTGGGGACATTTGGGATTTCAGGATATTTGGGGACATTTTGGGGACATTTGAGGACATTTTGGGGACATTTGGGGACATTTGGGGTACATTTGGGGACATTTGAGGGGATTTGGGGGGATTTGGTGGGGGTTTGGGGACATTTGGGGACATTTTGGGGACGTTTGGGGGGATTTGGGGACATTTTGGGGTTGGGGACATTTGAGGGGATTTAGGGACATTTGGGGGCATTTTGGGGGACATTTCGGGCATTTGAGGGGATTTAGGGACATTTTGGGGTTGGGGACATTTGGGGATTTGGCGACATTTTGTGGGGGTTTGGGGACATTTGGGGTGGATTTTGTGGGGGTTTGGGGACATTTGGGGACGTTTGGGGGGAATTTGGGGACATTTGAGGGGATTTAGGGAGGATTTGGGGACATTTTGGGGACATTTGAGGGGATTTAGGAACATTTTGGGGTTGGGGACATTTGGGGACATTTGGGGACATTTTGGGGGTGGTTTGGTGTCCTTTGAGGTCTCTCTGATGTTCCCAGCGTGTCCCCAACGTTCCCTGTGATGTCCCCAATGTCTCTGTGGTGACCCAAACGTGTCCCCAAACGTCCCCAAGTGACTCCAATGACCCAAACCTGTCCCCAAATGTCCCCAATGTCCCTTTCAGGAGCGGAACGCCGAGAACGCCATCGAGGCGCTCAGGGAGTGTCCCTGTGCTGTCCCCAACGTGTCCCCAATGCCCCAAACCTGTCCCCAACTGTCCCCAGCTGTCCCCAATGTCCCCAATGTCCCCAATGTCCCCTCAGGAGCGGAACGCCGAGAACGCCATCGAGGCCCTCAAGGAGTGTCCCTGTGCTGTCCCCAATGTGTCCCCAATGACCCAAACCTGTCCCCAACTGTCCCCAATGTCCCCAATGTCCCCAATGTCCCCTCAGGAGCGGAACGCCGAGAACGCCATCGAGGCGCTGAAGGAGTGTCCCTGTGCTGTCCCCAACGTGTCCCCAATGACCCAAACCTGTCCCCAATGCCCCAAACGATGTCCCCAACTGTCCCCAACTGTCCCCAATGTCCCCAATGTCCCCAATGTCCCTTTCAGGAGCGGAACGCCGAGAACGCCATCGAGGCGCTCAGGGAGTGTCCCTGTGCTGTCCCCAGGGTGTCCCCAATGTCTCTGTGGTGTCCCCAATGACCCAAACCTGTCCCCAATGACCCAAACGATGTCCCCAACTGTCCCCAACTGTCCCCAACTGTCCCCAACTGTCCCCAACTGTCCCCAATGTCCCTTTCAGGAGCGGAACGCCGAGAACGCCATCGAGGCGCTCAAGGAGTGTCCCTGTGCTGTCCCCAACGTGTCCCCAATGCCCCAAACCTGTCCCCAATGCCCCAAACCTGTCCCCAACTGTCCCCAACTGTCCCCAATGTCCCCAAATGTCCCCAACTGTCCCCTCAGGAGCGGAACGCCGAGAACGCCATCGAGGCGCTGAAGGAGTGTCCCTGTGCTGTCCCCAACGTGTCCCCAATGTCTCTGTGGTGTCCCCAATGACCCAAACGATGTCCCCAATGTCCCCAATGTCCCCAATGTCCCCTCAGGAGCGGAACGCCGAGAACGCCATCGAGGCCCTCAAGGAGTACGAGCCCGAGATGGGCAAAGTCTACAGGAGCGACCGCAAGGCCGTGCAGAGGATCAAGGCCAGGGACCTGGTGCCGGGGGACATCGCCGAGGTGGCAGGTGGGGACATGGGGACATGGGGACACTGGGGACACTGGGGGGATTGGAGACACTCAGGGACACTGGGGACATGGGGACAATGGGGACACTGGGGACATTGGGGGTGACAGGGACACCCAGGGGTTAAAGAGACATTGGGGACATTGGGGACATTGGGGACACTGTGGTCACCCAGGGGTTAAGGGGACATTGGGGACGTTGGGGACACTGGGGACACCCAGGGGTTAAAGGGACATTGGGGACATTGGGGACATTGGGATTGTTGGGGACAATGGGGGACATTGGGGACATTGGGATTGTTGGGGACAATGGGGGACATTGGGGACATTGCGGACACTGGGGACATTGGGGGTGACAGGGACATTCAGGGGTTAAAGGCACATTGGGGACACTGGGGACACTGGGGACACTGGGGACATTGGGGTCACCCAGGGGTTAAAGAGGTCAGAAGGACATTGGGGGACATTGGGGACACTCAGAGGTCATTGGTGACATTGGGGGACATTGGGGACAATGGGGACATTGGGGGTGTCAGGGACATTCAGGGGTTAAAGGCACATTGGGGACATTGGGGACATTGTGGGGACCAGGAGCCCTCAGCTCCCAGTAACCCCAGTTTGTCCCAATCCCCTCCCAGTTTGTCCCAGTTTGTCCCAGTTTGTCCCAGTCCCTCCCAGTCCCTCCCAGTCCATCCCAGTCCCTCCCAGTCCATCCCAGTCCCTCCCAGTCCCTCCCAGTCCCTCCCAGTCCATCCCAGTTCATTCCCAGTCCCT
This sequence comes from Molothrus aeneus, assembly GCF_037042795.1. NCBI lineage: Eukaryota > Metazoa > Chordata > Aves > Passeriformes > Icteridae > Molothrus > Molothrus aeneus. The sequence continues at coordinate 32,397 of NW_027099151.1, read as the reverse complement.
CCCAGTCCGTCCCAGTCCCTCCCAGTAAAGCCCCGCTCTGTTCCCAGTTGGGGACAAGGTCCCGGCCGACATCCGGATCATCTCCATCAAATCCACCACGCTGCGCGTCGACCAGTCCATCCTCACTGGTTTGTACTGGTTTGTACTGGTTTGGGGCCGGGAGGGGGCTGGGAGGGACTGGGAGGGACTGGGATGGAACTGGGATGAACTGGGAGGGACTGGGAGGGACTGGGAGGGGATTAAAGGGTTAAAAATGGTGAGAAATTGGGGGTTTTTTTTATACTGGTCCATACTGGTTTATACTGGTTCAGACCAGTCCAAACTGGTTTATACTGGTCCATACTGGGATCTCAGTGGGGGTGGTCGCTGTGTCCCAGATTGGTCCATACTGGTTTGTACTGGTTTATAGTGATTTATACTGGTTTGTACTGGTCCATACCGGTTTAAACTGGTTCATACTGGTCCGTACTGGTTTAAACCGATCCAAACTGGTTCGTACTGGTTCATACTGGGATCTCAGTGGGAGTGGTCGCTGTGTCCCAGTTTGGTTCGCACTGGTTTATACTGGTCCGTACTGGTTTATACTGGTTTGTACTGGTCCGTACCGGTTTAAACCGATCCAAACTGGTCCGTGCTGGTTCATACTGGTTCATACTGGTCCGTACTGGTCCGTACTGGTTCACACTGGTCCGTGCTGGCGCAGGGGAGTCGGTGTCGGTGATCAAGCACACGGAGCCGGTGCCCGACCCCCGCGCCGTCAACCAGGACAAGAAGAACATGCTCTTCTCGGTGAGTGACGTCATCGGCGCGCGACGCCCGCGACGTCATCGGGGCGGGGACGGGACACGGCGGCGACGTCATCGGGGCGGGACGGGGCGAAGCGGCGACGTCATCGGGGCGGGACGGGGCGAAGCGGCCGAATTTGGGGCTTTGAAAATTAAACAAAAAAAAACAAAAACAAGAACAAAAAAAAAAAAAAAACAACCTCGGTTTTGGGGGTAAAATCTCTCATTTTTGGGGCTGGGGGGGAGTGTAAAAGAAATTCGGAAATTTTGGGGTCCAAAATCTCGATTTGGAGTCCAAAAATCCCCAAATTTTGGAGTCAAAAAATGTCATTTTTGGGTCCAAAACCAGTCGAGTTTCGAGGTTAAAAATGTCATTTTTGGGTCCAAAACCCCCTCAAATTTTGGGGTCCAAAAATGTCTTTTTGGAGTCCAAAAATCCCCAGATTTTGGACTCCAAAATCTCATTTTTGGGTCCAAAACCAGTCAAGTTCTGAGGTTAAAAATCCCAGTTTTGAGTCCAAAGAAAGCCAAATTTTGGGATCAACACCCCGAAATTTTAGTCTAAAACGCCCCAAATTTTGAGTCCAAACCCTTCAGTTTTGTGTCCAAAACCCCCTCAAATCTTGGGGTCCAAAATCTCGTTTTGGAGTCGAAAAAGCCCAAATTTTGGAGTCAAAAATGTCATTTGTGGGTCCAAAACCAATCAAGTTCTGAGGTCAAAAATGTCAATTTTGAGTCCAAAAAACCCAAATTTTAGGATCAAACCCCCGAAATTTTTGTCTAAAACGCCCCAAATTTTGAGTCCAAACCCTTCATTTTTGGGTCCAGAACCAGTTGAGTTTCAAAGTCAAAAATGTCATTTTTGAGTCCAAAAAACCCAAATTTTGGGATCAAAGCCCCGAAATTTTAGTCTAAAATGCCCCAAATTTTGAATCCAAACCCTTCAGTTTTGAGTCCAAAACCCCTGCAAATTTTGGGGTCCAAAATGTCAATTTTGAGTCCAAAAAACCCCAAATTTTGGGTGCAAACCCCTCGTTTTTGGTGCCCCCCTATGCCCAGGGCGCGACCATCGGGGCGGGCGAGGCCGTGGGCATCGTGGTGGCCACGGGGGTGAACACGGAGATGGGCAAAGAGCCCTCGGTTTTGGGGCCAAAAACCCCGAATCTGGGGTCCGAACCCATCATTTTTTGGGTCCAAAAATCCCCTCATTTTGGAGTCAAAAATGTCAATTTTGAGTCCAAAAATCCCCAAATTTGGGAGTCAAAAATGTCATTTTTGGGTCGAAAACCACTTGATTTTCAGGGTCAAAATTGTCATTTTTGGGTCCAAAACCAATCAAGTTCTAAGGTCAAAAATGTCATTTTTGAGTCCAAAAAAGCCAAATTTTGGGATCAACACCCTGAAATTTTAGTCTAAAATGGGCCATATTTTGGTCTAAAAAAACCCCAAATTTTGAGTCCAAACCCTTTGTTTTTGGGTCAAAAATGTCATTTTGGAGTCCAAAAATCCCCAAATTTTGGGGTCCAAAATCTCATTTTGGAGTCCAAAACCACTCGATTTTTGGGGTCAAAAATGTCAATTTTGGGTCCAAAAACCCCAAATTTTGGGATCGAGCCTCTGAAATTTTAGTCTAAAACGCCCCAAATTTTGGTCTAAAAAAACCCCAAATTTTGAGTTCAAACCCTTCATTTTTGGGTCCAAAACCAATCAATTTTCAAGGTCAAAAATGTCAATTTTGGGTCCAAAACCCCTCAAATCTTGGGGTCCAAAATCTCATTTTGGAGCCCAAAAATCCCCAAATTTTGGAGTCAAAAATGTCAATTTTGAGTCCAAAAAACCCCGAATTTTGGGTGCAAACCCCTCGTTTTTGGTGCCCCCCTATGCCCAGGGCGCGACCATCGGGGCGGGCGAGGCCGTGGGCATCGTGGTGGCCACGGGGGTGAACACGGAGATGGGCAAAGAGCCCTCGGTTTTGGGGCCAAAAACCCCAAATTGGACCCCAAATTTTGAGTCCAAACCCTTCATTTTTGGGTCCAAAACCCCCTCAAATTTTGGGGTCCAAAATCTCATTTTGGAGTCAAAAAATCCCCGAATTTTGGAGTCAAAAATATCAATTTTGAGTCCAAAACAAATCAATTTTTGGAGTCAAAAATGTCAATTTTGAGTCCAAAACCCCAAATTTTGGGCTCCAAAAATGTCATTTTGGAGTCAAAAAATCCCCAGATTTTGGAGTCCAAAATGTCATTTTTGGGTCCAAAACCCCCTCAAATTTTGGGGTCCAAAATCTCATTTTGGAGTCCAAAAACCCCAAATTTTGGAGTCAAAAATGTCATTTTGGAGTCCAACACCCCCAATTTTTTGGGATCAAAACCCTGAAATTTTTGTCTAAAACGCCCCAAATTTTGGGTGCAAACCCCTCGTTTTCGGTCAATCCCCATCCTGCCCAGGGCACGAACATCGGGGCGGGCAAGGCCGTGGGCATCGTGGTGGCCACGGGGGTGAACACGGAGATGGGCAAAGAGCCCTCGGTTTTGGGGCCAAAAACCCCAAATATTGGGTCCAAACCCTTCATTTTTGGGTCCAAAAATCCCTTAATATTGGAGTAAAAAATGTCAATTTTGAGTCCAAAAATCCTCAAATTTGGGAGTCAAAAATGTCTTTTTTGGGTCCAAAACCAGTCGAGTTTCGAGCTCAAAATTGTCATTTTTGAGTCCAAAAAACCCAAATTTTGGGTGTAAACCGCTCATATTTGGGTCCAAAACCAGTCAAGTTCCAAGGTCAAAATTGTCATTTTTGGGTCCAAAAAATCCAAATTTTGGGTGCAAACCCCTCGTTTTCGGTCAATCCCCGTCCTGCCCAGGGCACGAACATCGGGGCGGGCAAGGCCGTGGGCATCGTGGTGGCCACGGGGGTGAACACGGAGATCGGGAAGATCCGGGACGAGATGGCGGCCACCGAGCAGGACAAGACGCCGCTGCAGCAGAAGCTGGACGAGTTCGGGGAGCAGCTCTCCAAGGTCATCTCGCTCATCTGCGTCGCCGTCTGGGCCATCAACATCGGCCACTTCAACGACCCCGTGCACGGCGGCTCCTGGATCCGCGGCGCCATCTACTACTTCAAGATCGCCGTCGCCCTGGCCGTGGCCGCCATCCCCGAAGGTCCGCGCGGGGCTCTGGGGGACGGTCGGGGTCACTGGTGGGGTTTGGGAGGTCACTTGTGGTCATTTATGGGGTTTTGGAGAAGGTTCATGGTCATTTGTGGGGTTCTGGGGGACGGTCGGGGTCACTTGTGGGGGTGTGGGAGGTCACTTGTGGGGTTTTGGAGAAGGTTCATGGTCATTTGTGGGGTCTTGGAGGTCACTTGTGGTCATTTATGGGGTTTTGGGGAAGGTTCATGGTAACTTGTGGGGTCTTGGAGGTCATTTGTGGGGTCTTGGAGAAGGTTCGTGGTCACTTGTGGGGTTTTGGGGAACATTCGAGGTCATTTATGGGGTTTTGGAGGTCATTCGTGGTCATTTGTGGGGTCTGGGAGGTCACTTGTGGTCATTTATGGGGTTTTGGAGAAGGTTCATGGTCATTTGTGGGGTCTGGGAGAAGGTTTGTGGTCATTTGTGGTCGTTTATGGGGTCTTGGAGGTCATTTGTGGGGTTCTGGAGAAGGTTCATGGTCATTTGTGGTCATTTGTGGGGTTCTGGGGGACGTTTGGGGTCACTTGTGGGGTCTGGGAGAATGTTCGGGGTCATTTGTGGGGTCTGGGAGAAGGTTTGTGGTCATTTGTGGTCGTTTATGGGGTCTTGGAGGTCACTTGTGGGGTTCTGGAGAAGGTTCGTGGTCATTTGTGGTCATTTATGGGGTCTTGGAGGTCATTCATGGGGTTCTGGAGAACGTTCAGGGTCACTTGTGGGGTCTGGGAGAACGTTCGGGGTCATTTGTGCGGTCTGGGAGGTCACTTGTGGGGTTTTGGAGAAGGTTCGTGGTCATTTGTGGGGTCTTGGAGGTCACTTGTGGTCATTTATGGGGTTTTGGAGAAGGTTCATGGTCATTTGTGGGGTTCTGGGAGAACGTTCGGGGTCATTTGTGGGGTCTTGGAGGTCACCTGTGGGGTTCTGGAGAAGGTTCGTGGTCATTTGTGGTCACTTGTGGGGTTCTGGAAAACGTTCGTGGTCATTCGTGGTCATCTGTGGGGTTCTGGAGAAGGTTCGTGGTCATTTGTGGTCATTTGTGGGGTCTTGGAGGTCACTTGTGGGGTTCTGGAGAACATTCATGGTCATTTGTGGTCACTTATGGGGTTCTGGAGAACATTCATGGTCATTTGTGGTCATTTGTGGGGTTCTGGGGGACGTTCGGGGTCACTTGTGGGGTTTTGGAGGTCGTTCGTGGTCATTTGTGGGGTCTGGGAGGTCACTTGTGGGGTTCTGGAGAAGGTTCATGGTCATTTGTGGTCACTTGTGGGGTTCTGGAGAAGGTTCGTGGTCATTTGTGGTCACTTATGGGGTTCTGGAGAAGGTTCGAGGTCATTTATGGGGTTTTGGAGAAGGTTCGCGGTCACTTGTGGGGTCTGGGAGAACATTCGAGGTCACTTATGGTGTTCTGGAGAACATTCGAGGTCATTCGTGGTCATTTGTGGGGTCTTGGAGGTCATTTGTGGTCATTTATGGGGTTCTGGAGAACATTCGAGGTCACTTGTGGGGTTTTGGAGAAGGTTCATGGTCATTTGTGGGGTCTTGGAGAAGGTTCATGGTCATTTGTGGGGTCTTGAAGGTCATTTGTGGTCCTTTATGGAGTTTTGGAGAAGGTTCATGGTCATTTGTGGGGTTCTGGAGAACGTTCGTGGTCACTTATGGACCATTCGTGGTCACTTATGGTGTTCTGGAGAAGGTTCGAGGTGGTTTATGGGATTTTGGAGGAGGTTTGTGGTGATTTGTGGGGTTTTGCAGAAGATTTGAGGTCATTTATGAGGTTTTGGAGAAGGTTCTTGATCGTTTATAGAGGTCTGGAGAAGGTTCTTGGTCATCTATGGACCATTCATGGTCGTTCGTGGGATCTTGGAGATAATTCGAGGTCATTTGTGGGGTCTTGGAGAAGGTTTGAGGTGATTTATGGGGTTCTGGAGAAGGTTCCTGGTCATTCATGGACCATTCGTGGTCACTTGTGGACCATTTGTGGTCATTTATGGGGTTTTGGCGACCACCCGTCGTCATTGATGGACCATTTGTGGTCACTGATGGAGTTCTGGAGCTCCTGGTGGCCCTGGAGATGACCTGGAGATGTCCCCTCAGGTCTCCCCGCGGTCATCACCACCTGCCTGGCGCTGGGGACGCGCCGCATGGCCAAGAAGAACGCGATTGTCCGCAGCCTGCCCTCGGTGGAGACCCTGGGCTGCACCTCGGTCATCTGCTCCGACAAGACGGGGACGCTGACCACCAACCAGATGTCCGTGTGCAAGGTGGGGCCTCGGGACAGCCGGCATCTCCGCCGCGCTCCTCTGGAGAACCCAAAAGTTCTCCTGGAGAACCCAAAATTCCTCCAGGAACTTCAAAATGTCCATGGAGAACCCGAAATTCCTCCAGGAGAACCCAAAATTTCTTCTGGAGAACCCAAAAATTTCATGGAAACCTCAAAAGTTCTCCTGGAGAACCTCAAAAATTCCTCCAGGAACTTCAAAGTGTCCGTGGAGAACCCAAAAGTTCTTCTGGAGAACCCAAAAATTCCATGGAAACCTCAAAAGTTCTCCTGGAGAACCCAAAAATTCCTCCAGGAACCCCAAAATTTCTTCTGTAGAACCTCAAAAATTTCATGAAAACCTCAGAAGTTCTCCTGGAGAACCCAAAAATTCCATGGAAACCTCAAAAGTTCTTCTGAAGAACCTCAAAAATTCCTCCAGGAACTTCAAAATGTCCATGGAGAACCCAAAATTCTTCTCAGGAACCCCAAAATTTCTCCAGGAGAACCCAAAATTTCCATGGAAACCTCAGAAGTTCTCCTGGAGAACCCAAAAATTTCTTTGGAGGAATCCAAAAATTCTTCTCAGGAACCCCAAAATTCCTCCAGGAGAACCCAAAATTTCTTCTGAAGAACCTCAAAATTTCCATGAAAACTTCAAAATTTCTCCTGAAGAACCCAAAACCCTCAAAATTTCTCCAGGAGAACCCAAAAATTCCTCCAGGAACCTCAAAAATTTCTCCTGGAGAACCCAAAATTCTTCTCAGGAACCCCAAAACTTCTCCTGGAGAACCCAAAATTCCTCCAAGAACCTCAAAACTCCTCCAGGAGAACCCAAAATTCCTCTCAGGAACCCCAAAACTCCTCCTGGAGAACCCAAAATTCTTCTCAGGAACCCCAAAACTCCTCCTGGAGAACCCAAAATTCCTCCAAGAACCTCAAAACTCCTCCAGGAGAACCCAAAATTCCTCTCAGGAACCCCAAAACTCCTCCAGGAGAACCCAAAATTCCTGGAGGAACCCCCGAGGAGCCCCCCCGGGTGTCCGCATTTGTCCCCGTTTGTCCCCAGATGTTCATCATGGACAAGGTGGAGGGCGACGTCTGCTCCCTGAACGAGTTCTCCATCACCGGCTCCACCTACGCGCCCGAGGGGGAAGTGTGAGTGCCCGGGGGGCACCTGGGGGTCCCCAGTGTCCCCTCGGTGTCCCCATGGCCACCTGGGCCCCGATGTTCTCCATAACGTTGGTGTCCTTCAATGTTCTCCTGTCCCTCAATGTCCCCAGTGTCCCCTCGGTGTCCCCATGGCCACCTTGACCATGTCCACCGATGTTCTCCATGGCCATGATGTTCCTCAATGTTCTCCTTGGTCCTGATGTCCCCTGATGTCCCCATGACCCCAATGACCTCAATGTCCCCTCTGGAGTCCCCATGTCCAGCTTGACCCCGATGTTCTCCATGGCCATGATGTTCCTCAACGTTCTCCTGTCCCTCAATGTCCTCCTTGACCCCGATGTTCTTGGCTTTGATGTCCCTCAATGTCCTCCTGTCCCTCAATGTCCCCTCTGGTGTCACCATGTCCACCTTGACCCCGATGTTCTCCGTGACCTAGATGTCCCTCAACGTTCTCCTGTCCCTCAACGTTCTCCTTGGTCCTGATGTCCCCCAATGTCCCCAATGTCCATGATGTCCATCTTGACCCCGATGTTCTCCTTGGCCTTGGTGTTCCTCAACGTTCTCCTGTCCCTCAATGTTCTCCTACCCCTCAATGTCCCCAATGTCCATGATGTCCACCTGGACCCCCCTGGTGTCCCCATGTCCACCTTGACCCCAATGTTCTCCATGGCCTTGATGTCCTTCAACGTTCTCCTGCTCCTCAATGTTCTCCTGTCCCTCAATGTCCCCAGTGTCCCCTCGGTGTCCCCATGTCCTCCTTGACCCCGATGTTCTCCTTGGCCATGATGTTCCTCAATGTCCTCCTGCCCCTCAACGTTCTCCTGTCCCTCAATGTCCTCCTTGACCCCGATGTCCCCCAATGTCCCCAGTGACCTCGATGTCCTCCTTGACCCCGATGTTCTCCATGGCCTTGATGTCCCTCAACGTTCTCCTGCCCCTCAATGTCCCCAATATCCCCAATGACCTCAATGTCCTCCTTGACCCCGATGTTCTCCATGGCCATGATGTTCCTCAGTGTCCTCCTGCCCCTCAACGTTCTCCTGTCCCTCAATGTCCTCCTTGACCCCGATGTCCCCGATGTCCCCTGGTGTCCCCTGGTGTCTCTGATGTCCCCCCTGATGTCCCCTCTGGTGTCCCCAGGCTCAAGCAGGACCGTCCGGTCAAGGCTGGTCAGTTCGATGGCCTGGTGGAGTTGGCCACCATCTGCGCGCTCTGCAACGACTCCTCGCTGGACTACAACGAGGTGACCACCACGGCCACCACCACGGCCACCACCACGGCCACCACGGCCACCACCACGTGTGTGTGTCCTCTGCTGGGACACCTGTGACACCCGGCCCACCTGGGTCCCACCTGGGTCATCTCCTGTCCCACCTGGGTCCCACCTGGGTCCCACCCATCCCACCTGGGTCATTTCCTGTCACCTGTCCCCACCTGGGTCATCTCCTGGTGTCCCCAACCCACCTGTCCCACCTGGGTCCCACCTGGGTCACCTCCTGTCACCTCCTGGTGTCTCCAATCCACCTGGGTCCCACCAGTGTCACCTGTCCCACCTGGGTCACCTCCTGTCATCTCCTGGTGTCCTCAACCCCTGGTGACACCCATGGACCCACCTGTCCCACCTGGGTCATCTCCTGATGTCCCCATTGTCCCCTCAGGCCAAGGGTGTCTATGAGAAGGTGGGCGAGGCCACCAGGACCCCATGGTCCCCATGGTCCCCATTGTCCCCATGGTCCCCACTGTCCTCTCCTGGTGTCCCCATGGTCCCCATTGTCCTCTCCTGGTGTCCCCATGGTCCCCATTGTCCCCATGGTCCTCTCCTGGTGTCCCCATTGTCCCCATTGTCCCCATGGTCCCCATGGTCCCCATGGTCCCCATGGTCCTCTCCTGGTGTCCCCATTGTCCCCATTGTCCCCATGGTCCTCTCCTGGTGTCCCCATTGTCCCCATGGTCCCCATTGTCCCCACTGTCCCCTCAGGCCAAGGGTGTCTATGAGAAGGTGGGCGAGGCCCCATTGTCCCCATGGTCCCCATTGTCCTCTCCTGGTGTCCCCATGGTCCCCATTGTCCCCATGGTCCCCACTGTCCCCATTGTCCTCTCCTGGTGTCCCCATGGTCCCCATTGTCCCCATGGTCCCCATGGTCCCCATTGTCCCCACTGTCCCCATGGTCCTCTCCTGGTGTCCCCATTGTCCCCATTGTCCTCTCCTGGTGTCCCCTCAGGCCAAGGGTGTCTATGAGAAGGTGGGCGAGGCCACCGAGACGGCGCTGACGTGCCTGGTGGAGAAGATGAACGTGTTCAACACGGACGTGAGGAGCCTGAGCAAGGTGGAGAGAGCCAACGCCTGCAACGCCGTGAGTGACACCGGGGACACCGGGGACACCTGGGGAACCTCCGCAGACCTCGGTCCCACCACCCCAGACCTTCCCGAACCTCGGTCCCACCTGAGGAACCTTCTCCAACCTCCATCCCACCACCCCAAACCTGGGTTCCATCATCCCCAAACCTTCTCCAACCTTCTCAGACCTTGGTCCCATCACCCCAAACCTTCTCCAGACATGGTTCCACCACCCCAGACCTTCTCCAACCTTCTCCAACCTTGGTCCTACCTGAGGAACCTTCTCAGACCTTGGTCCCACCTGAGGAACCTTCTCCAACCTCCATCCCACCACCCCAAACCTTGGTCCCATCATCCCCAAACCTTCTCCAGCCATGGTTCCACCACCCCAAACCTTCTCAAACCTTCTCCAAACCTTGGTCCCATCACCCCATAACTACGTCCCACCACCCCAAACCTTCTCCAACCTCAGTCCCACCACCTGGGTTGCCACCTGTCCCACCTGTCCCACCTGAGGAACCTTCTCAGACCTCGGTCCCATCACCCCAAACCTTCTCCAACCTGGGTCCCACCACCTGGGCCACACCTGGGCCACCTGAGGAACCTTCTCCAAACCTTGGTTCCATCACCCCATGACCACATCCCACCACCCCAAACCTCCTCCAACCTTCTCCAAACCTGGGTTCCACCACCCCAAACCTTCTCCAAACCTGGGTTCCACCACCCCAAACCTTCTCCAGCCTTGGTCCCACCACCCCAAACCTTCTCCAGCCTCCTCCCGCCCTTGGTCCCTGGTCCCCCCCCGTGGTCACCGGGTGTCCCCGTGTCCAGGTGATCAAGCAGCTGATGAAGAAGGAGTTCACGCTGGAGTTCTCCAGGGACAGGAAGTCCATGTCGGTCTTCTGCTCCCCGGCCAAGGCCTCGCGCGCCGCCGTGGGCAACAAGATGTTCGTCAAGGTGGGTCCCACCAGCCCAGCACCACGGCCCACCACCAGAGACCTCAAACCTTCTCCAAACCTTGGTCCCACCACCAGAGACCTTCTCCAAACCTTGGTCCCACCACCAGAGACCTCAAACCTTCTCCAAACCTTGGTCCCACCACCAGAGACCTTCTCCAAACCTTGGTCCCACCACCCCAAACCTTTTCCAACCTTCTCCAACCTTGGTCCCACCACCTCAAACCTGGATCCCACCACCCCAAACCTTCTCAAACCTTCTCCAAACCTTCTCCAAACCTTGGTCCCACCACCTGAAACCTTCTCCAACCCTCTCCAAACCTTCTCCAAACCTTCTCCAACCTTGGTCCCACCACCTCATGACCACCCCAAACCTTCTGAAACCTTCTCCAAACCTTCTCCAACCTGGTTCCCACCACCCCAAACCTTCTCCAAACCTTCTCCAAACCTTCTCCAACCTTGGTCCCACCACCCCAAACCTTCTCCAAACCTTCTCCAAACCTTCTCCAACCTGGTTCCCACCGCCCCGTCCCACCTCCAGGGTGCCCCCGAGGGCGTCATCGACCGCTGCAACTACGTCCGCGTGGGGACCACCAGGGTTCCTCTGACGCCGGCGGTGAAGGAGAAGATCCAGGCCGTGATCAAGGAGTGGGGCACGGGCAGGGACACCCTGCGCTGCCTGGCCCTGGCCACCCGCGACACCCCCCCCAAGAAGGAGGAGATGGCCCTCGAGGACTCCTCCAAGTTCGCCGAGTACGAGGTCGGTGCTCCCAAGGGGTCTCCTGGGTGCTGGGACCTCGGTTTGGGGTGGTGGGACCTTGGTTTGGGTGGTGGGACCTCATTATGGGTGGTGGGACCTTGGTTTGGGTGGTGGGACCTCATTATGGGTGGTGGGACCTTGGTTTGGGTGGTGGGACCTCATTATGGAGGATGGGACCTGATTATGGGTGGTGGGACCTGATTATGGGTGGTGGGACCTTGGTCTGGGTGGTGGGACCTCATTATGGGTGGTGGGACCTTGGTTTTGGTGGTGGGACCTCATTATGGAGGATGGGACCTTGGTTTTGGTGGTGGGACCTGATTATGGGTGGTGGGACCTTGGTCTGGGTGGTGGGACCTCATTATGGGTGGTCGGACCTTGGTTTGGGGTGGTGGGACCTTGGTTTGGGTGGTGGGACCTCATTATGGGTGGTGGGACCTCATTGTGGGTGGTGGGACCTTGGTTTGGGTGGTGGGACCTCATTATGGGTGGTGGGACCTCATTATGGGTGGTGGGACCTTGGTTTGGGGTGGTGGGACCTCATTATGGATGGTGGGACCTTGGTTTTGGTGCTGGGACCTCGGTTTGGGGTGGTGGGACCTCATTATGGGTGGTGGGACCTCATTGTGGATGGTGGGACCTCGGTTTGGGTGGTGGGACCTCGGTTTGGGGGCTTTGGGACCTTGGAGAGGGGTTCCTGCTCTCAAAACTCCATTTTTGGAGGTTCCTGGTCCACCACCACCTCCAAAACTCCATTTTTTTGGGTTCCTGGTCCTCCAAACTCCATTTCTGGTGGTTCCTGGTCCACCACAACCTCAAAAATTCCATGTTCGGAGTTTCCTTCTTCTCCACGACCTCCAAACCCCCATTTCTGATGGTCCTTTCTCCACCACCACCTCCAAACCCCCATTTCTGATGGTTCCTTCTTCACCATCACCTCCAAACCCCCATTTCTGATGGTTTCTGGTCCTTGGTGATCTCCAACACTTTCTTTTCTCGGGTTCCTGGTCCACCACCACCCCCAAACCCCCATTTTTGGAGTTTCCTTCTTCTCCATGACCTCCAAACCCCCATTTCTGATGGTTCCTTCTTCTCCATGACCTCCAAACCCCACCTTTGGATCTCCCTGCTCCTCCAAACCCCCATTTCTGATGGTCCTTTCTCCACCTCCACCACCTCCACCACCTTCACTCCTCTCTGGACCTCCACCACGGCCAGACCGACCTGACCTTCGTGGGCTGCGTGGGGATGCTGGACCCGCCCCGCAAGGAGGTCATGGGCTCCATCCGGCTGTGCCGCGACGCCGGCATCCGCGTCATCATGATCACCGGGGACAACAAGGGCACGGCCATCGCCATCTGCCGCCGCATCGGCATCTTCTCCGAGGACGAGGAGGTCACCGGCCGCGCCTACACCGGCCGCGAGTTCGACGACCTGCCGCTGTCCGAGCAGCGCGAGGCGTGCCGGCGCGCCTGCTGCTTCGCCCGCGTCGAGCCCACCCACAAGTCCAAGATCGTGGAGTTCCTGCAGTCCTTCGACGAGATCACCGCCATGGTGAGGAGGGGCGCGTGGTCACGGAGGCCCACCATGGGGCTGGAGGGGGTTTGAGGGGGTTTGGAGGTGGTTATGGAGGCCCACCATGGGGGTTTGAGAAGGTTGGGATGCGGTTGTGGAGGTCTGCCAGGGGTTTGAGATCGGAAGTTCTTGATGGACGTGGCTATGGAGGTCTACCATGGGTTTGAGAAGGTTGGGATGCGGTTATGGAGGTCCACCATGGATCTGAGTGGGTTTGGATGTGGTTATGGAGGTCCACCATGGGGTTTGAGAAGGTTGGGATGCGGTTGTGGAGGTCTGCCAGGGGTTTGAGATGAGAAGTTCTTGATGGACGTGGTTATGGAGGTCTACCATGGGTTTGAGAAGGTTTGGATGTGGTTATGGAGGTCCACCATGGGGTTTGAGAAGGTTTGGAGGTGGTTATGGAGGTCCATCATGGATTTATGGGGATTTATTATTGAATGTTCTTGATGGACGTGGTTATGGAGGTCCACCATGGGTTTCAGTGGGTTTGATGGGGGTTTGAGGGGGTTTGAGGGGGTTTGGAGGTGGTTAAGGAGGTCTGCCATGGGTTTGAGATCAGAAGTTCTTGATGGACGTGGTCACGGAGGCCCACCATGGGGCTGGAGGGGGTTTGAGGGGGTTTGGAGGTGGTTATGGAGGCCCACCATGGGGCTGGAGGGGGTTGGGATGCGGTTGTGGAGGTCTGCCAGGGGTTTGAGATCGGAAGTTCTTGATGGACGTGGCTATGGAGGTCTACCATGGGTTTGAGAAGGTTGGGATGCGGTTATGGAGGTCCACCATGGATCTGAGTGGGTTTGGATGTGGTTATGGAGGTCCACCATGGGGTTTGAGAAGGTTGGGATGCGGTTGTGGAGGTCTGCCAGAGGTTTGAGAACGGAAGTTCTTGATGGACGTGGTTATGGAGGTCTACCATGGGTTTGAGGGGGTTTGGAGATGGTTATGGAGGTCTACCATGGGTTTCTGGGGGTTTGGAGGGTCGAGCCCACCCACAAGTCCAAGATCGTGGAGTTCCTGCAGTCCTTCAACGTCTGACATAGTTACGGAGTCCCACCACCAACTTTTGATATAGTCACGGATTCCCACCAACTTCTGACGTAGTTATGGAGTCCCACCAACTTTTGCTGTGGTTCTGAGGTTCCAACACCAACTTCTGACGTAGTTATGGAGTCCCACCAACTTTTGCTGTGGTTCTGAGGTTCCAACACCAACTTCTGACGTAGTTATGGAGTCCCACCACCCACCCAACCCCACCTTCGATGCTCCTGGCCTTCCCAACGTTCCCTTTTTGGGGGTTTTCCGCCACCAACCCCGCCACCTCCTCCCCCTGTCCCCAGACCGGCGACGGCGTCAACGACGCGCCGGCGCTGAAGAAGGCCGAGATCGGCATCGCCATGGGCTCGGGCACGGCCGTGGCCAAGACGGCCTCGGAGATGGTCCTGGCCGACGACAACTTCTCCACCATCGTGGCGGCGGTGGAGGAGGGCAGGGCCATCTACAACAACATGAAGCAGTTCATCCGCTACCTCATCTCCTCCAACGTGGGCGAGGTCGTCTGGTGAGCGCCCAGTCCGCACCAGTTCGCACCAGTTCGGACCAGTTTGGACCGGTTTGGAGCAGAGCTTGGAGATGCTGGAGGCTCTGAGGGGTTTTGAGCCCAGTTTGGACCAGTTTGGATCAGTTGTGCCCCGCTCCCGTCCCAGTTTGTGCTGGTCCATCCCAGTCCCCTCCCAGTCCATCCCAGTTTGTCCCAGTCCCCTCCCAGTCCATCCCAGTTTGTCCTGGTCCATCCTGGTCCGTCCTGGTCCATCCCAGTCCATCCCAGTTAATCCCAGTTTGTGCTGGTCCATCCCAGTTCCATCCCAGTCCATCCCAGTCCATCCCAGTTCCATCCCAGTCCCCTCCCAGTCCATCCCAGTCCCTCCCAGTCCATCCCAGTCCATCCCAGTCCCTCCCAGTCCATCCCAGTTTGTCCCAGTCCCCTCCCAGTCCATCCCAGTCCGTCCCAGTTAATCCCAGTTTGTGCTGGTCCATCCCAGTTCCATCCCAGTTCCGTCCCAGTTTGTCCCAGTTATTCCCAGTTAATCCCAGTCCATCCCAATCCTCTCCCAGTTCCATCCCAGTTTGTCCCAGTTTGTCCCAGTCCCCCATTAACCCTTCCCAGTCCCCTTCCAGTTGATCCCAGTCCAATCCCAGCCCCTCCCAGTATAAACCAGTCCATTCCAGTCCCATCTTAACTCCTCCCAGTCCCTCCCAGTTTGCTCCAATCCCATCCCAGTCCATCCCAGTTTGACCCAGTCCCTCCCAGTCCCCCCCAGTCCATCCCAGTCCCCGTTAACCCCTCCCAGTCCCCTCCCAGTCCCTCCCAGTACAAACCAGTCCCCATTAACCCCTCCCAGTTTGACCCAGTCCCCGTTAACCCCTCCCAGTACAAACCAGTCCCCGTTAACCCCTCCCAGTCCCATCCCAGTCCATCCCAGTACAAACCAGTCCCGTTAACCCCTCCCAGTCCCATCCCAGTCCATCCCAGTACAAACCAGTCCCCATTAACCCCTCCCAGTCCCATCCCAGTCCATCCCAGTACAAACCAGTCCCGTTAACCCCTCCCAGTCCCCATTTAACCCCTCCCAGTCCCCGTTAACCCCTCCCAGTACAAACCAGTCCCGTTAACCCCTCCCAGTACAAACCAGTCCCCATTAACCCCTCCCAGTACAAACCAGTCCCGTTAACCCCTCCCAGTACAAACCAGTCCCCGTTAACCCCTCCCAGTACAAACCAGTCCCATTAACCCCTCCCAGTCCATCCCAGTCCCTCCCAGTACAAACCAGTCCCCGTTAACCCCTCCCAGTACAAACCAGTCCCGTTAACCCCTCCCAGTATCTTCCTGACGGCGGCGCTGGGGCTGCCCGAGGCGCTGATCCCGGTCCAGCTGCTCTGGGTCAATCTGGTCACCGATGGCCTCCCGGCCACCGCGCTGGGCTTCAACCCCCCGGACCTGGACATCATGGACAAGCCCCCGCGGAGCCCCAAGGAGCCGCTCATCTCCGGGTGGCTCTTCTTCCGCTACCTGGCCATCGGAGGTGGGTCACACCTGGGGGGGGTCACACCTGGGGGGGGGGTCACACCTGGGGGGTGGGTCACACCTGGGGGCCGGGTGGGGTCAGCAAGGGTTGGTTGAGGGAACTTCAAGAAATGACCTGGAGACACCAAAACACCACCTGGAGACCCCATAAAACCACCTGGGATCCCCAGAAAACAACTCTGGGATCCCCAAAACCACCTGGAAACTCCATCACAGCCACCTTGAGACCCACATGGAGAAGGTTCCTTGAGGAACCACCTGGAAAATCGCCAGAAACCACCTGGAAAACCCCCAAAAAACCACCTGGAAACCCGAAAATACCACTTGGAGACCCCAAAAAAACACCTGGAAATCCATCAAAACCACCTTGGGACTTCCTTGGAGAAGGTTCCTTGAGGAACCACCTGGAAACTCCATAAAAACCATTTGGAGAACCCAAAAAAACCCCACCTTGAGATGCCAAAAAAAAAACCCACCTGGAGACCCCACAAACAACCTGGGAACGCCGTGAAAGCCACCTGGAGACCCCCTTGGAGAAGGTTCCTTGAGGAGCCTGGTGAGGAACACCTTGAGAACCTCATGGGATCACCCTGAGAACCTCACGGAACCACCTGGAAACGCCCAAAAACCACCTGGAGACCCCAAAAAAACCACCTGGAGACCCCAAAAAACCCACCTGGAGACCCCAAAAAAACCACCTGGAGACCCCCAAGGTGGCCCCTCGGAGACCCCCAGGTTGTCCCCAGGTTGTCCCCAACCCCCCCCCCCCGTTTGTCCCCCCCAGGTTACGTCGGTGCCGCCACCGTGGGCGCGGCCGCCTGGTGGTTCCTCTTCGCCGAGGACGGACCCAACGTCAGCTACCACCAGCTGGTGAGTCCCAGGTGTCCCCAGGTGTCCCCAAGATGTCCCCAAGATGTCCCTGAGGTGTCCCCAAGCTCTGGTGACCCCAAGGTGTCGCCAAAATGTCTCAAAGATGTCCCCAAGGTGTCCCCAAGGTGTCCCTGAGATGTCCACGATCTCTGGTGACCCTGGGATGTCCCCAAGGTGTCCCCAAGGTGTCTCTGAGGTGTCCCCGAGGTGTCCCCAAGGTGTCCCTGAGATGTCCCCAAGTTCTGGTGACCCCAGAGTGTCCCCAAAATGTCCCCAAGGTGTCCCCGAGATGTCCCCAAGGTGTCCCCAACCCCTGACCTCCCCCAGCCACAATTCAGGTCCATCATGGAGGTCCCACCACCACCACGAAGGTTCCTCGTGGTGTCCCCCAGCTCCCAAATGTCCCTTCCTGGATGTCCCCGAGGTGGCCCCGAGGTGGCTCCGAGCTGGTGACATCGAGGTGGCCCCGAGGTGACCCCGGTGTCCCCAATGTCCTCTCCAGACCCACTTCATGCAGTGCTCCGAGCACAACGTGGAGTTCGAGGGCCTGGACTGCGACATCTTCGAGTCCCCGGTGCCGATGACGATGGCGCTGTCGGTGCTGGTGACCATCGAGATGTGCAACGCCCTCAACAGGTGAGGGACACCACGGTCACCACGGTCACCTTGGTCACCTTGGTCACCTTGGTCACCTTGGTCACCCCTGTCATTGTCATTGTGGTCATGGTCATCATTGTCATGGTCATGGTTGTGGTCATTGTTATTGTTATGGTCATGGTGGTCACCATCGAGATGTGCAACGCCCTCAACAGGTGAGGGACACCACGGTCACCATGGTCACCACGGTCACCTTGGTCACCTTGGTCATTGTCACCTTGGTCACCTTGGTCATCTTGGTCATCTTGGTCATCTTGGTCACCTTGGTCATTGTCACCTTGGTCACCTTGGTCATCTTGGTCATGGTCATCGTTATTGTCATCGTTGTCGTTGTCATGGTCATCATGGCCATGATGGTGACCATTGAGATGTGCAAAGCCCTCAACAGGTGAGGGACACCACGGTCACCTTGGTCACCTTGGTCATTGTCATTGTCGTGGTCATCATTATTGTCGTCGTTGTCGTTGTCATGGTCATTGTGGTCATTGTGGTCATGCTCATCATGGTCATGGTCATCATGGTCATCGTGGTCATCGTGGTCATCGTGGTCATGGTCATCGTGGTGATGTCCCCATGGTGACCCCAATGTCCCCGATGTCCCCATGACCTCCTGGTCATCCTGATGTCCCCATGGTCACCCCGATGTCCCCAGCCTGTCCAAGAACCCCAGCCCAGATCCCACCATGGGAGAACATCTGGCTGATGGTCCCTGTCCACCCCAATGTCCCTGATGTCCCCAATGTCCCCGATGTCCCCGATGTCCCCATGACCTCCTGGTCACCCCGATGTCCCCATGGTGACCGCGGTGTCCCCGGTGTCCCCAGCCTGTCGGAGAACCAGTCTCTGGCGCGGATGCCGCCGTGGGTGAACATCTGGCTGATGGGCTCCATCTGCCTCTCCATGTCCCTGCACTTCGTCATCCTCTACATCGACCCCCTGCCCGTAAGGGGACACGGGGGGACACGGGGGGTGGCCCTGGGGACAGCAGGCTGGTGGACATTGGGTGGTGGTCAGGGGGTGGTGGTCATCAAGATGGTGGTCATTGGGTGGTGGCCTTGGGGACATCAAGGTGGTGGTCATGGAGCTGGTGGTCATTGGGTTGCTGGTCATGGGGGTGGTGGTCATTGGGTGGTGGTCATCAAGATGGTGGTCATTGGGTGGTGGTCATTGGCTTGGTGGACATTGGTTTGGTGGCCTTGGGGACATCAAGGTGGTGGTCATTGGGTTGGTGGTCATTGGGTTGGTGGTCATTGGGGTGGTGGTCATTGGGGTGGTGGTCATTGGGTGGTGGCCATTGGGTTGGTGGCCTTGGGGACATCAAGGTGGCGGTCATTGGGTGGTGGCCATGGGGTGGTGGCCATTCGGGCGGTGGTCATGGAGCTGGTGGCCATTGGGTGGTGGTCATCAAGATGGTGGTCATTGGTGGTCATTGGGGTGGTGGTCATTGGGGACATTAAGGTGGTGGCCATGAGGACATCAAGGTGGTGGTCATGGAGCTGGTGCTCATTGGGTGGTGGTCATTGGGTTGGTGGCCTTGGGGACATTGAGGTGGTGGTCATTGGGGTGGTGGCCATGGGGTTGATGGTCAGTGGGTGGTGGCCATCAAGCTGGTGGCCTCGGGGACAGCAAGATGGTGGTCATGGAGTTGTGGCCTTGGGGACATTGGGGTGATGGTCATGGGGTGGTGGTCATCAAGATGGTGGTCATTGGGTGGTGGTCATTGGCTTGGTGGACATTGGGTTGGTGGCCTTGGGGACATCAAGGTGGTGGTCATTGGGTGATGGTCATTGGAGTGGTGGCCCTGGAGACATCAAGATGGTGGTCATCAAGCTGGTGGTGATCGAACTAGTGCTCATCAATTTGGTGGCCATGGGGACATCACATTGATGACCACCAACATGGCTGACCTCGAGTGACCACTGGCTTTGATGACCACCACGGGTGGGCTCTGCTGACCACAGGCGGGCTCTGGTGGCCCCGAGGTCTCTCTGGTGGCCCCAAGGTCACTTTGGTGGCCCCGAGGTCTCTCTGGTGGCCCCGAGGTCACTTTGGTGGCCCCAAGGTCACTTTGGTGGCCCCAAGGTCTCTCTGGTGGCCCTGAGGTCTCTTTGGTGGCCCCAAGGTCACTTTGGTGGCCCCAAGGTCTCTCTGGTGGCCCTGAGGTCTCTTTGGTGGCCCCAAAGTCACTTTGGTGGCCCCAAGGTCTCTCTGGTGGCCCCGAGGTCACTTTGGTGGCCCCAAGGTCTCTCTGGTGGCCCCAAGGTCTCCCTGGTGGCCGCGGTGGTGGCCCGAGAGGAGGTCCCAGCCGTGTCCCCCGGTGTCCCCAGATGATCTTCAAGCTGACGCCGCTGTCGCTGACCCATTGGCTGATGGTCATCAAGATCTCCTTCCCGGTCATCCTGCTGGACGAGGCCCTCAAGTTCATCGCCAGGAACTACCTGGAGGGTGAGGAGGTGGCCCCGTCCCACCGCGGCGTCCCCGCGTCCCCTCCCGACCCACGCGGGGTCATCCCCGCCCTTCGTGGTCACCTCCAGGTGTCCAGGTGGCCTTGGTCATCTCCAGCATCTCCTGGGCACCTCCGTGGTCACCTCCCTGTCCCCTTGATCATCTCATGGTGACCTCCGTGGTCACCTCCATGGTCACCTCCAGGTGTCCAGGTGGCCTTGGTCATCTCCAGCATCTCCTGGGCACCTCCGTGGTCACCTCCATGGTCACCTTGTGGTCACTCCATGGTCACTCTGTGTCCCCTTGACCATCTCCTGGTCACCTCCATGGTCACTCCATGGTCACCTCCAGGTGTCCAGGTGGCCTTGGTCATCTCCAACATCTCCTGGTCACCTTCACGGTCACCTCCATGGTCACCTCCTCGTCCCCTTGAGCATCTCCTGGTGACCTCCATGGTCACCTTGTGGTCACCTCCCCATCCCCTTGACCATCTCCAAGTGACCGTGACCATCTCCTGGTCACCTCCATGGTCACCTCCTCGTCCCCTTGACCATCTCATGGTCCCTCCATGGTCACCTTGTGGTCACTCCATGGTCTCTCCATGGTCCATGGTCCCTCCATGGTCACTCTATGTCCCCTTGGCCATCTCGTGGTCACTCTGTGGTCACTCTGTGGTCCCTCCATGGTCACCTCATGGTCACTCGTGGTCACTCCATGGTCCCTCCATGGTCACTCCATGGTCACTCTGTGGTCACTCGTGGTCACTCCATGGTCACTCCATGGTCATTCTGTGTCCCCTCCCTGTCCCCTTGACCATCTCCTGGTCACCTCCATGGTCCCTCCATGGTCACTCCATGGTCCCTCCATGGTCACTCATGGTCACTCCATGGTCCCTCCATGGTCACTCCATGGTCACCTCCATGGTCCCTCCATGGTCACTCCATGGTCACTCCATGGTCCCTCCATGGTCACTCATGGTCACTCATGGTCACTCCATGGTCCCTCCATGGTCACTCATGGTCACTCATGGTCACTCCATGGTCACTCCATGGTCACTCCATGGTCACTCGTGGTCACTCCATTGTCCCTCCATGGTCACTCATGGTCACTCCATGGTCACTCATGGTCACTCATGGTCACTCCATGGTCACTCCATGGTCACTCCATGGTCACTCGTGGTCACTCCATTGTCCCTCCATGGTCACTCATGGTCACTCCATGGTCACTCATGGTCACTCCATGGTCACTCCATGGTCACTCCATGGTCACTCATGGTCACTCCATGGTCACCCCTGTCCATCTCCTGTCCCCCCCATGTCCCCTCTGTGTCCCCTCCCCCCTCTCATCTCCATCTTCTTGTCCCCAGCGTGACCCGGCCCGGGCCCGGCTCCGCCCACAGGTACCAGGGACACCTCGGTGTCACCATTGTCACCTGTGTCATTGTCACCTGTGTCACCTGTGTGTCACCTGTGTCACCAGGGACACCTCGGTGTCACCATTGTCACCTGTGTCATTGTCACCATTGTCACCTGTGTGTCACCTGTGTCACCAGGGACACCTCGGTGTCACCATTGTCACCTGTGTGTGACCATTGTCACCTGTGTCACCTGTGTCACCTCGGTGTCACCATTGTCACCTGTGTCACTGTCATTGTCATTGTCACCTGTGTCACTGTCATTGTCACCTGTGTGTCACCTGTGTCACCTCGGTGTCACCATCGTCACCTGTGTGTGACCATTGTCACCTGTGTCACCTGTGTGTCACCTGTGTCACCTCGGTGTCACCATCGTCACCTGTGTCACCAGGAACGCCTCGGTGTCACCATTGTCACCTGTGTCACTGTCATTGTCATTGTCACCTCGGTGTCACCATTGTCACCTCATTGTCACCTGTGTGTGACCATTGTCACCTGTGTGTCACCTGTGTCACCTCGGTGTCACCATCGTCACCTGTGTCATTGTCACCATTGTCACCTGTGTCACTGTCATTGTCATTGTCACCTCGGTGTCACCATTGTCACCTCATTGTCACCTGTGTGTGACCATTGTCACCTGTGTGTCACCTGTGTCACCTCGGTGTCACCATCGTCACCTGTGTCATTGTCACCATTGTCACCTGTGTCACTGTCATTGTCATTGTCACCTCGGTGTCACCATTGTCACCTCATTGTCATTGTCACCTGTGTGTGACCATTGTCACCTGTGTGTCACCAGGGACACCTCGGTGTCACCATCGTCACCTGTGTCATTGTCACCATTGTCACCTGTGTCACCAGGGACACCTCGGTGTCACCATGGTCACCTCATTGTCACCTGTGTGTGACCATTGTCACCTGTGTCATTGTCACCTGTGTCACCTCGGTGTCACCATCGACACCTGTGTCACCATTGTCATTGCCACCTCATTGTCACCTCATTGTCACCTGTGTGTGACCATTGTCACCGTTGTCACCTGTGTGTCACCATCATCACCATTGTCATCGTCATTGTCACCTCATTGTCACCATCGTCACCTCATTGTCACCTCGGTGTCACCATCATCACCTGTGTCACCATTGTCATTGTCACCTGTGTCACCTGTGTCACCATCGTCACCATTGTTATTGTCACCTCATTGTCACCTCGGTGTCACCATCGTCACCTGGGTCACCATTGTCATTGTCACCTGTGTCACCTGTGTCACCATTGTCACCTGTGTCACCATTGTCATTGTCACCTGTGTCACCTGTGTCACCATCGTCACCATTGTTATTGTCACCTCATTGTCACCTCGGTGTCACCATCGTCACCTGTGTCACGTCATTGTCACCTGTGTGTAACCATTGTCACCTGCGTGTCACCTGTGTCACCTGTGTCACCTCGTTGTCACCATTGGCCCCTCCCCATCGTTGTCCCCTCATTGGCCCCTCCCGATGATGTCACTGTCCCTTCCCTGTGACGTCATTATGGCCATTGTCCCTGTGACGTCACCGTCCCCTCATTGCCACCTCCCTGTGACGTCACCGTCCCTGTGCCATTGTCACCTCCCGGTCACTTCCCTGTGACGTCATCGCCACCTCATCGTCACACCGATGACGTCACTGCCCCCTCATTGTCACCAGCCCGTGACGTCATGGACACGCCCTGTGATGTCACCACCCCCACACTGTGATGTCATTGTCCCCTTCCGATGACGTCATCGTCACAACCCTGTCACCGTCCAATGACGTCATTGACCTCTCCCTGTCACTGTCACCTCCCCCGTGTGACGTCATCACCACTCCTATGACGTCATTGTCACCCTCTGTGATGTCACTGTGGGTCCCCACCCCTCCCACCCCTCCCCCCTCCTCAAACACCCGTGGGGGGAGGGGCGGGAGGGGGCGTGGCCACCCAACCCCTCCCTTCATTATGTCACCCCAATGACGTCACCCAGTGACGTCATCACCCGCTGATGACGCCATCTTTCTCCCCTCCCCCTCCCACAGTGGACGAGCCCGCGCGGAAGCACCGGAAGTGACGATTTTGGGGACTCCGCCCCCAAATCGGGGAGGGGGCGTGGCCAACACCAGCCCCTCCCTCCAACCTCCACCCCTCCCCTTCCCCCTCCCTCCACAAAACCCCCCCAAAATTCAGGGAGGGGGCGTGGCCAAAATTAGACCCTCCCACATCCTCAAAATTGGCCCCTCCCCGACCCCCAAAACCCCCAAAAATTCAGGGAAGGGGCGTGGCCAAATTCGGCCCCTCCCCCATTCTCAGGATTCACCATATTTAGGGAGGGGGTGTGGCCAATCTTGGCCCCTCCCCCAGCCCAAGCTCCACCCCCGGGGGGTTTTGGGGTCGCCCCCTGCAGTGGGGCCCCCCCCAACCCCCTCCATTTGGAAAAGGGGTGTGGCCAACATTGGCCCCTCCCCCCTCATTTCCCTTCCCCCACCCCCCAATTTTTGGGATTTTGGGGTGGCCGCGCCCCCACATTTCAGGGAGTGGGCGTGTCCAAATGTGGCCCCTCCCCCTCCCACAAGCCCCGCCCCTCCCAGCCCCGCCCCTCCCCCACCCCTGGCGTCGCTTATTTATTGCCAATAAAGGGAATTCGCCCCTCCCCCACCCCCGAAATTTTGGGGGTTTTTTGGTCTTTTTTGGGGTGGGGGAGGGGCCTGGGGTGGGGGCGGGGCCGAGTGACCTCCCAGACCCCAAAACACCTCAAATTTACCCCAAAAATTCCCCCTCCCCAAACTCCCCCGAGATGTTTCCACCACCCCAAGCCCCACTGCCCAATCAATCCTTCCTTAATTAATGGTGGGAGGAGCTAATGAGGGGTGGGGGCGGGGCCAAGTGACCTCCCAGACCCCAAAACACCTCAAATTTCCCCAAAATTCCCCCTCCCCAAACCCCCCTGAGATGTTTCCACCACCCCCAAACCCCCCTGAGATGTTTCCACCACCACAAAACCCCAAGGTGATCAATCAACGCTGGGCCTTTATTGACGGTGGGGTCAACACGGAAGGGGCGTGTCCGGAAGGGGCGTGGCGTGCGGTGGGCGTGGCCTGTGGCGGCGGGGGTGGGCGTGGTCCCTCAGAGGCGCCGGATCTTCATCTCGCTGCGCTTGAGGGAGTAGTAGAAGCCCTTCCACTGGGCCCAGTTGATGCCGTTGGCGTAGGAGAGGTGGGGCCCGGCCAGGTAGAAGCCGTTGAGGTTGGAGAAGTGGCAGGAGCGGAACCACCAGGCCCCCGAGGAGAGCGCGGCGCAGTTCTGCGCAAACAGGTCCTGGTCGCGGTCGAAGGTGGAGAACTTCTGCCCGTTGTGGTAGCTCAGCGAGTCGCCTGCGGGGGGGGCGGGGCGGGGCGGGGCGAGAGTGGGCGGGGTCACCCATTGGGTGGGTTGGTCAGTCTGGGCCGGTACTGAGCACCCCGTGGTCAGCCGTGGCTTGGTTGGCCATCGTTGGCCACCACTGACCACCATTGACCACCGTTGGCCACCATTGACCACCATTGGCCACCCCGTGGTCAGCCGTGGCTTGGTTGGCCATCGTTGGCCACCATTGACCACCACTGACCACCCAGTGGTCAACCTTGACTTGGTTGACCACCGTTGGCCACCATTGACCACCATTGGCCACCCCGTGGTCAGCCGTGACTTGGTTGACCATCGTTGGCCACCATTGACCACTGTTGACCACCGTTGGCCACCATTGACCACTGTTCACCACCATTGACCACCCAGTGGTCAACCTTGACTTGGTTGACCGTCAAAGACCACCATTGACTCCTATTGACCTCCATTGACCACCGTTGACCACCCAGTGGTCAACCTTGACTCGCTTGACCATCGTTGGCCACTGTTGACCACCTTGACCACCATTGACCACCCAATGGTCAACCTCAACTTTCTTGATCTCCATTGACCTCCCCAAGGTCAACCTTGACTCCATTGACCACCAATGACCCCCATTGACCACCAATGACCTCCCAATGGCCAACCTTGACTCGGTTGACCACCATTGACCACCATTGACTCCCATTGACCACCAATGACCCCCATTGACCACCAGTGACCTCCCGATGGTCAACCTTGACTTGGTTGACCACCATTGACCACCCAATTGTCAACCTTGACTCAATTGACCACCATTGACCCCCATTGACCCCCATTGACCACCAATGACCTCCCAATGGCCAACCTTGACTCAATTGACCACCATTGAACACCAATGACCTCCTGATGGCCAACCTTGACTCAATTGACCACCATTGACCCCCATTGACCACCATTGACCTCCCAATGGCCAACCTTGAATCCCATTGACCACCATTGACCACCATTGACCGCCATTGACTCCCATTGACCCCCATTGACCACCCAATGGCCAACCTTGACTTGGTTGACCACCATTAACCTCCATTGACCGCCATTGACTCCCATTGACCCCCATTGACCACCCAATGGCCAACCTTGACTCCGTTGGCCACCGTTGACCTCCATTGCCCTCCCAATGCCCAACCCTGCCTCGGTTTCCCCCCGCTGGCCCCAGGGTGCCCTCACCGGCGCCGCCGTCGACGAAGCCGGCCACGTGCAGGGTGTAGCCGTCCTCCTCGGCGCTGACGGCCGTCGGGGACAGCGCGAAGGAGCCGTAGGTGGCCGAGGCCGAGTTGTTCTCAAAGTCCTCGAGCTCCACGCGCAGCTCGTAGCGGGCCTGGAGGGTCAGCAGGGCCAGGCTCTGCAGGCCTGGGGGGGTCAAAGGTCACTGGGGTCACTCAGGGGTCACTCAGAGTCAGGGTCACTCATTGGTCACTCATTGGTCACTCATTGGTCACTGAAGGCCTGGAGGGTCAGCAGGGCCAGGCTCTGCAGGCCGGGGGGGGTCAAAGGTCACTGGGGTCACTCAGGGGTCAGTCAGGGATGGTCACTGGTCACTCATTGGTCACTCAGTGGTCACTCATTGGTCACTGAAGGCCTGGAGGGTCAGCAGGGCCAGGCTCTGCAGGCCTGGGGGGTCAAAGGTCACTCTGGTCACGTAGGGGTCACTCAGAGTCAGTCAGGGTCACTCATGGTCACTCATTGGTCACTCAGTGGTCACTCATTGGTCACTCATTGGTCACTCCATGGTCACTCATTGGTCACTCAGTGGTCACTCATTGGTCACTCATTGGTCACTCCATGGTCACTCAGTGGTCACTCTGTGGTCACTCATTGGTCACTCAGGGTCAGCAGGGCCAGAGGTTTTTGGGTCCAAACTGGTCCATACTGGTTTATACTGGTTTCTATGGATTTCTATGGGGGTTTTTGGGTCTATACTGGTCCATACTGGTCTGGACTGGTCCGTACTGGTTTCTATGGATTCCTATGGGGATTTTTTGGTCCATACTGGTCCATGCTGGTTTATGTCAGTCCATACTGGTTTATACTGGATTTTTATGGGTTTTTTTGGGTCCATACTGGTCTGTATCAGCCCACACTGGTCCATACTGGTCCATACTGGTTTGTACTGGTCCATACTGGTCTGTACTGGTCCATACTGGTTTCTCTGTATCTCTATGGATTTCTATGGGGATTTTTTTGTCCATACTGGTTTACACTGGCCCATACTGGTTTACACTGGTCGTACCCAGCCAGTACTCGCCGTCGGCGCGCCCGAAGCTGGCCCTGTAATCTGTACTGGTTTGTACTGGTTTGTACTGGTTTCTATGGATTCCTATGGGGATTTTCGGGTCTGTACTGGTCCATACTGGTCTGTACTGGTCCATACTGGTTTATACTGGTCCATACTGGTTTACACTGGTCGTACCCAGCCAGTACTCGCCGTCGGCGCGCCCGAAGCCGGCCCTGTACTGGTTTGTACTGGTTTATACTGGTTTCTATGGATTCCTATGGGGATTTTTTTGTCCCTACTGGTCCATACTGGTCCATACTGGTCCACACTGGTCCATACTGGTCCATACTGGTCGTACCCAGCCAGTACTCGCCGTCGGCGCGCCCGAAGCCGGCCCTGTAGTCGTTCCAGCCGCGGAAGAAGCTGACGGAGCCGTTGAAGCGGCGCTGGAACACCTGGGGGGGGAGGGGCCGGGGGGGTGGGGGAGGGGCCGGGAGGGTGTGGGGGAGGGGCGGGAAAAGGGGGAGGGGTGGGATAAAAAGGGGAGGGGGAGGGGCAAAATAAAAGGGGGTTGGGAAGGGGAGTGGGGGAGGGGCAAGGGTGGGGGAGGGGGAATCGGGGGGGGGTCAAAGGTGATTTCAGGGGTGGGGGAGGGGTGACCATGGGGTGATTTTGGGGGGTGGGGGAGGGGCAAACCAGGGGTAATTTTGAAGGGGGGGAGGGGCGATCATGGGGTCATTTTCAGGGTGGGGGAGGGGCAAACCAGGGGTAATTTTTTGGGGGGGTGGGGGGAGGGGCATCCCAGGATGATTTCGGGGGTGGGGGAGGGGGTGATCCTGGTCGGATTTCCTTGGGGGATGGGGGAGGGGTAATCCAGAGGTAATTTTGGGGGTGGGGGGAGGGGCCATCCAGGGGTAATTTCGGGAGTGGGGGCGGGGCTGCCCGGGGTGGGGGAGGGGCGATCAAGGAGGGATTTCAGGGGTGGGGGAGGGGCAATTATGGGGTCATTTTCAGGGTGGGGGAGGGGCAATCCAGAGGTAATTTTCAGGGTGGGGGAGGGGCGATCCAGGGGTAATTTTGGGAGTGGGGGAGGGGCGATCCCAGGATGATTTCGGAGGTGGGGGAGGGGCGATCATGGGGTCGTTTGGGAGTGGGGGAGGGGGCGATCCTGGTCGGATTTCCGGGGGGGGGGGGTGGGGGATGGGGATGGGATTTTTGGAGCGGGCGGGGGGAGGGGCCGGCCCGGGGTGTGTCCTGGGGGTGTGGGCGGGGGAGGGGCGGGGCGGTACCGTCCACACGTGACCCTCGGTGCTCATGTCGCAGTAGACGGGCACGGGGGCCCCGCCCCCCCCGGGGGACACCAGGTACACCCCGTCCTCGCGCGCGCCCCCCGCGTGCACGTCCTGGCAGTCCCGGGGGGGGGAGGGGCGGGCACAGCGAGGGGAAGGCTGGGGGGAGGGGCGGGGGGTGGGGGAGGGGAGAGGGGGAGGGGGAGAGAGGGGATGGGGTGGATGTTATGGGGTGGGGGAGGGGAGGGGATGTTATGGTGGTGGGGGAGGGGATTGAATGTTATTGGGGGTGGGGGAGGGGTAAAAAGGGGGGGGTTGGGGGTGGGGGAGGGGATGTTATTGGGGGGTGGGGGGAGGGGATATTATGGGGGTGGGGGAGGGGTAAAAAGGGGGGTTTAGGGGTGGGGGAGGGGAGTGGAATTTTATTGGGGAGGGGTAAAAAGGGGGGTTTGGGGGTGGGGGAGGGGATGGGATGTTATGGGGTGGGGTGGGGAGGGGGGGAGATGTTATTGGGGGAGGGGAGGGGAGGGGATGTTATGGGTGGGGGAGGGGATGTTATTTGTGGGGGGAGGGGTAAAAAGGGGGGGTTGGGGGTGGGGGAGGGGGAGGAAAGAGGGATTTGGAGTGGGGGAGGGGCAAAGAGCGGGGGGGGGTTGGGGAGGGATGTGGGGGTGGGGGAGGGGCGCGAAAGGGTGAAAAGGGGGGGGTTTGACAGGGTGGGGGAGGGGTAAAAAGAGGGGGGGTTTGGGGGTGGGTGAAGGGATTGAGGGGGGTGGGGGAGGGGTATAAAAAAAAGGGGCCGGTTCTGTCACCCTCCCCCACCGCAGTCCCCTCCCAGTATCGCGAAGCCCCTCCCAGTTCAGCCCAGTTCAACCGAATCCCCTCCCAGTCCCCTCCCAGTATCCCCAGTACCACACCCAGTCCCTCCCAGTTCATCCCAGTCCATCCCAGTATAAACCAATTCCCTCCCAGTCCCTCCCAGTACCGTGAAATCCCCTCCCAGTCCCTCCCAGTTACCCCCAGTCCCTCCCAGTTTGTCCCAGTTTGTCCCAGTTATTCCCAGTCCCTCCCAGTCCGTCCCAGTCCCCTCCCAGTCCCTCCCAGTTGTCCCAGTTATTCCCAGTCCCTCCCAGTCCGTCCCAGTCCCCTCCCAGTCCCTCCCAGTCCCTCCCAGTTTGTCCCAGTCCCTCCCAGTCCCTCCCAGTTCATCTCAGTCCCTCCCAGTCCCTCCCAGTCCATCCCAGTCCCTCCCAGTCTGTCCCAGTCCCTCCCAGTCCCTCCCAGTTCATCCCAGTCCCTCAGTCCCCCCAGTCCCCCCCAGTCCCTCCCAGTCCCTCCCAGTCCCTCCCAGTCCGTCCCAGTCCATCCAGTTTGTCCCAGTCTCACCCTGGGGCCGGATCGGCTGCCCCTGGCTCAGGGTCCCCAGGGCCACCAGCAGCGCCACGGCCACGAACTGGGGGGGATTTGGGGGAAATTTGGGGGATTTTGGGCCCATCCGGGGGGAAATTTGGGGGATTTGGGGGGTCTGGAAGGGAATTTGGGGGGAAATTTGGGGAAATTTGGGGGAAATTTGGGAGGATTTTGGGAAATCTCGAGGGTTTTGGGGAATTTTGAGGAAATTTGGGGGAGTTTTGGGAATTTGGGAGGGATTTCGAGAGATTTTGGGGGGAATTTGGGGAATTTTTGGGGGATTTTGGGTTAATTTGGGTCCATTTAGGGGAAATTTGGGGGTTCTGAAGGGAATTAGGGGGAATTTTGGGGGATTTGGGGGAAATTTGGGGGGAATTTTGGGGGAATTTGGGGGGAATTTTGGGGTTCCCGGGAGGAGTTTTGGGGAAATTTGAGAAGTTTTGGGGGGTCCCGAGGTGGATTTTGGGTGGATTTGGGAGATTTGGGGTTCTTGGGTTGAATTTGGGGGATTTAGAGGCAATTTTGGGGTTCCTGGGGTGATTTTTGGGGGATTTGGGTGAATTTGGGGAAGCTTCGAGAGAGTTTTTGATTTCTCAGGGGGAATTTTGGAGGAATTTCGGGGATTTTGGAGTTCCTGGGTGGAATTTTCAGGGAATTTTGGTGGATTTGGGGGATTTGAGGTGGTTTTGGGGTGAATTTGGGGGATTTGGGGCAATTTTGGGGCTTTTTTTGGGGGTGAATTTGGGGGCTTGTGGGTTTTCCTGGGGTGAATTTGGGGGATTTGAGGCGATTTTGGGAGTTTCGGGGGGCTTTTTTGGGGTGGAATTGGGGGAATTTGGGGCGCATTCAGAGAGTTTGAGGCAATTTCGGGGCTTTTTGGGGGTGAATTTGAGGGATTTTGGGGCTTTTTTTTGGGGTGAATTCGGGAGTTTTTTGGGGCAGAATTTGAGGTTTCCCAGGGCGGGTTTTCAGCTCCCGGGTGGATTTTGGGTTAAATTTGGAGGATTCGGGGGCCGTTTCGGGGTGAATTCCGGGGGTTTTGGGCAATTTTGGGGCTCCCGTTACCTCATGGCTCCGGAGCGGCTCCGAATCCGGGCGGGGGCCGGGGGGGGGAGGGGAGGCCCCGCCAGGGCTCGGGGGCCCCTTTGGGGGGGAGGGGGAGGGACCCCCGGCCCTGCCCTTTTTTTGGGAGAAAAAATCCCAAAATCCGCCCTTTTATCCCTCGGGGAAAAAACGCATTTTTTTTTATTATTTTTTTGTTATTTTTTTGTTATTTTTTATCCTTTTTATTTCCGCATTTTCACCCCCCAAAAAAATCAGATTTTACAGCTGGAGAGGGGGAACATCCCAGATTTGGAGTTTTTTTTTGCAGGATAAACTCAAATTTTGCCTTTTTTTTTTGGGGAGGAAATGCCCCCAAATTCGCTCTATTTGGGGGTGGGGGGGTATTCCCTCACACTTGGCCCCCAAAATATTAAAAACCCAAAATTTGCCCCTAAAATGGGAGAAAATGCCGAAGTTTTGTCCCTGTCTGGGGGTTCTGCCCCTGATTTTCCCCTTTTTCCTGTTTTTCCCTATTTTTTTCCTCATTTTCACTCTTTTTTATCACCAATTTTCCCTTTTTCCCCCCTGATTTCCCCCCTTTTCCTTATTTTCCCTCTTTTTTTCCCCATTTTCCCTCTTTTCCCTGATTTTCGCCTCTTTTCTTCCTCAATTTTTCCTTCCCCCCCTCATTTCCCCCTCTCTTCCCCAGACTTTCCCCATTTCCCCCCGAATTTTCCCGATTTTTGCCTTTTTCGAAGGAAAACACCCCCGACCCCGCCCATCCGAGACACCGCCAGCATTTCAGAGGTTATTTTGTAGGGAATAAACCCTAAAATTCCCGTTTTTCCAGGGAAAAACGCCCTAAACCCCCCAGAAATAGGGGAAATCCAGAATTTGGGGGATTTTTTGCTTTTTTTGGCCGGATTTTGACTTTTTATTAAATATTTTATTACCGATCCTTGACTCTGCGTGTTTAATAGAAAAAACCCTGAATTCTGCCGGTTATGGGGAAAAATCCCCGAATTGTGTCATTTTATAATCCTTAATTTTGGTTTTTTCGGTAGGAAAAATTCCTTTTGCCTCCCCCCCCATCTGTGGAGTAACCCCCCCCCCCCAGTTTCGCCTCTTTACGAAGAAACCCGGCGTAGCTCCGCCCCCCGCAGGGAACCCACCCAACCCCCGCCCCTTTGGTGGGGAAACGCCCCGAATTCCACGTTTTAATCGTGAAAAAAAAAAAAAAACGAAATTCGCATTTTTTGGGGTTAAAACCCTCGGGTGTTCCTAGCGCTTCCTAGCGGCTCGGAGGACCCCGCTCAGGGCGGCGGGCTGTGGTTGTCACAAGATGGCGGCCGCGCGCGGTGCACGCCGGGAGTCGTAGTCCAACCGTCGTTACTAACCCATTAATGTTGTCGCTGATGACTACAAACTCCCGGCGTGCACCGCGCCGCAGCGGAGGCAGAAGATGGCGGGCGCCCCGCGGTGCACGCCGGGAGCTGTAGTCTCCACC
>NW_027099150.1:0-39259 GCF_037042795.1 Molothrus aeneus | reverse complement strand
GAAGAATGCAAGCTGCGGCACACAGGCACAGTGTGGGCAGCCTTCAGACTTAGAGAAAACAGTACTTTACCACTCTCCTGCCTTTTCCATGGTTATTCTATTGGAAAAGAACGAGTTTTGGACAACTACCTTTCATTCTTGCCAAACTCTTTGCAGACCCCCGTGCAAGCTTTAGAACAAGATTTTGGATGTTTTCTTTCCTGGCAGAGTTTCTCCTTGCAAGATATGGTGGAAAAGCTTTTGGCTGAGTGTAGAGCGGCAAGACACGCAGAAGACGCAGATACGCAGCTCTCCGAAGCTAAGTGCCGGTCCCGGGCTTCTTTCGGCACAAACCGCTCTCAGGAGCTCCCTGCGCTCGCCACAATGCTCTGTGTGCGAAGAAGCCGCTTCTTCGCCTCCGGGAGAATCGGCGAGCGGCAGCTTCCCAAAGGCGAAGATGCAAGCTGCAGCACGCAGGCACAGTGTGGGCAGCCTTCAGACTTAGAGAAAACAGTACTTTACCACTCTCCTGCCTTTTCCATGGTTATTCTATTGGAAAAGAACGAGTTTTGGACAACTACCTTTCATTCTTGCCAAACTCTTTGCAGACCCCCGTGCAAGCTTTAGAACAAGATTTTGGATGTTTTCTTTCCTGGCAGAGTTTCTCCTTGCAAGATATGGTGGAAAAGCTTTTTGCTGAGTGTAGAGCGGCAAGACACGCAGAAGACGCAGATACGCAGCTCTCCGAAGCTAAGTGCCGGTCCCGGGCTTCTTTCGGCACAAACCGCTCTCAGGAGCTCCCTGCGCTCGCCACAATGCTCTGTGTGCGAAGAAGCCGCTTCTTCGCCTCCGGGAGAATCGGCGAGCGGCAGCTTCCCAAAGGCGAAGATGCAAGCTGCAGCACACAGGCACAGTGTGGGCAGCATTCAGACTTAGAGAAAACAGTACTTTACCACTCTCCTGCCTTATCCATGGTTATTCTATTGGAAAAGAACGAGTTTTGGACAACTACCTTTCATTCTTGCCAAACTCTTTGCAGACCCCCGTGCAAGCTTTAGAACAAGATTTTGGATGTTTTCTTTCCTGGCAGAGTTTCTCCTTGCAAGATATGGTGGAAAAGCTTTTGGCTGAGTGTAGAGCGGCAAGACACGCAGAAGACGCAGATACGCAGCTCTCCGAAGCTAAGTGCCGGTCCCGGGCTTCTTTCGGCACAAACCGCTCTCAGGAGCTCCCTGCGCTCGCCACAATGCTCTGTGTGCGAAGAAGCCGCTTCTTCGCCTGCGGGAGAATCGGCGAGCGGCAGCTTGCCAAAGGCGAAGATGCAAGCTGCAGCACACAGGGCACAGTGTGGGCAGCCTTCAGACTTAGAGAAAACAGTACTTTACCACTCTCCTGCCTTTTCCATGGTTATTCTATTGGAAAAGAACGAGTTTTGGACAACTACCTTTCATTCTTGCCAAACTCTTTGCAGACCCCCGTGCAAGCTTTAGAACAAGATTTGGATGTTTTCTTTCCTGGCAGAGTTTCTCCTTGCAAGATATGGTGGAAAAGCTTTTGGCTGAGTGTAGAGCGGCAAGACACGCAGAAGACGCAGATACGCAGCTCTCCGAAGCTAAGTGCCGGTCCCGGGCTTCTTTCGGCACAAACCGCTCTCAGGAGCTCCCTGCGCTCGCCACAATGCTCTGTGTGCGAAGAAGCCGCTTCTTCGCCTCCGGGAGAATCGGCGAGCGGCAGCTTCCCAAAGGCGAAGATGCAAGCTGCAGCACGCAGGCACAGTGTGGGCAGCCTTCAGACTTAGAGAAAACAGTACTTTACCACTCTCCTGCCTTTTCCATGGTTATTCTATTGGAAAAGAACGAGTTTTGGACAACTACCTTTCATTCTTGCCAAACTCTTTGCAGACCTGCGTGCAAGCTTTAGAACAAGATTTTGGATGTTTTCTTTCCTGGCAGAGTTTCTCCTTGCAAGATATGGTGGAAAAGCTTTTGGCTGAGTGTAGAGCGGCAAGACACGCAGAAGACGCAGATACGCAGCTCTCCGAAGCTAAGTGCCGGTCCCGGGCTTCTTTCGGCACAAACCGCTCTCAGGAGCTCCCTGCGCTCGCCACAATGCTCTGTGTGCGAAGAAGCCGCTTCTTCGCCTCCGGGAGAATCGGCGAGCGGCAGCTTCGCAAAGGCGAAGATGCAAGCTGCAGCACACAGGCACAGTGTGGGCAGCCTTCAGACTTAGAGAAAACAGTACTTTACCACTCTCCTGCCTTTTCCATGGTTATTCTATTGGAAAAGAACGAGTTTTGGACAACTACCTTTCATTCTTGCCAAACTCTTTGCAGACCCCCGTGCAAGCTTTAGAACCAGATTTTGGATGTTTTCTTTC
Source organism: Molothrus aeneus (assembly GCF_037042795.1). NCBI lineage: Eukaryota > Metazoa > Chordata > Aves > Passeriformes > Icteridae > Molothrus > Molothrus aeneus. The sequence goes on along the minus strand of NW_027099150.1, from coordinate 36,904 downwards.
CTGGCAGAGTTTCTCCTTGCAAGATATGGTGGAAAAGCTTTTGCTGAGTGTAGAGCGGCAAGACACGCAGAAGACGCAGATACGCAGCTCTCCGAAGCTAAGTGCCGGTCCCGGGCTTCTTTCGGCACAAACCGCTCTCAGGAGCTCCCTGCGCTCGCCACAATGCTCTGTGTGCGAAGAAGCCGCTTCTTCGCCTGCGGGAGAATCGGCGAGCGGCAGCTTCCCAAAGGCGAAGATGCAAGCTGCGGCACACAGGCACAGTGTGGGCAGCCTTCAGACTTAGAGAAAACAGTACTTTACCACTCTCCTGCCTTTTCCATGGTTATTCTATTGGAAAAGAACGAGTTTTGGACAACTACCTTTCATTCTTGCCAAACTCTTTGCAGACCCCCGTGCAAGCTTTAGAACAAGATTTTGGATGTTTTCTTTCCTGGCAGAGTTTCTCCTTGCAAGATATGGTGGAAAAGCTTTTGGCTGAGTGTAGAGCGGCAAGACACGCAGAAGACGCAGATACGCAGCTCTCCGAAGCTAAGTGCCGGTCCCGGGCTTCTTTCGGCACAAACCGCTCTCAGGAGCTCCCTGCGCTCGCCACAATGCTCTGTGTGCGAAGAAGCCGCTTCTTCGCCTCCGGGAGAATCGGCGAGCGGCAGCTTCCCAAAGGCGAAGATGCAAGCTGCGGCACACAGGCACAGTGTGGGCAGCCTTCAGACTTAGAGAAAACAGTACTTTACCACTCTCCTGCCTTTTCCATGGTTATTCTATTGGAAAAGAACGAGTTTTGGACAACTACCTTTCATTCTTGCCAAACTCTTTGCAGACCCCCGTGCAAGCTTTAGAACAAGATTTTGGATGTTTTCTTTCCTGGCAGAGTTTCTCCTTGCAAGATATGGTGGAAAAGCTTTTGGCTGAGTGTAGAGCGGCAAGACACGCAGAAGACGCAGATACGCAGCTCTCCGAAGCTAAGTGCCGGTCCCGGGCTTCTTTCGGCACAAACCGCTCTCAGGAGCTCCCTGCGCTCGCCACAATGCTCTGTGTGCGAAGAAGCCGCTTCTTCGCCTCCGGGAGAATCGGCGAGCGGCAGCTTCCCAAAGGCGAAGATGCAAGCTGCAGCACGCAGGCACAGTGTGGGCAGCCTTCAGACTTAGAGAAAACAGTACTTTACCACTCTCCTGCCTTTTCCATGGTTATTCTATTGGAAAAGAACGAGTTTTGGACAACTACCTTTCATTCTTGCCAAACTCTTTGCAGACCCCCGTGCAAGCTTTAGAACAAGATTTTGGATGTTTTCTTTCCTGGCAGAGTTTCTCCTTGCAAGATATGGTGGAAAAGCTTTTGGCTGAGTGTAGAGCGGCAAGACACGCAGAAGACGCAGATACGCAGCTCTCCGAAGCTAAGTGCCGGTCCCGGGCTTCTTTCGGCACAAACCGCTCTCAGGAGCTCCCTGCGCTCGCCACAATGCTCTGTGTGCGAAGAAGCCGCTTCTTCGCCTCCGGGAGAATCGGCGAGCGGCAGCTTCCCAAAGGCGAAGATGCAAGCTGCAGCACACAGGCACAGTGTGGGCAGCATTCAGACTTAGAGAAAACAGTACTTTACCACTCTCCTGCCTTATCCATGGTTATTCTATTGGAAAAGAACGAGTTTTGGACAACTACCTTTCATTCTTGCCAAACTCTTTGCAGACCCCCGTGCAAGCTTTAGAACAAGATTTTGGATGTTTTCTTTCCTGGCAGAGTTTCTCCTTGCAAGATATGGTGGAAAAGCTTTTTGCTGAGTGTAGAGCGGCAAGACACACAGAAGACGCAGATACGCAGCTCTCCGAAGCTAAGTGCCGGTCCCGGGCTTCTTTCGGCACAAACCGCTCTCAGGAGCTCCCTGCGCTCGCCACAATGCTCTGTGTGCGAAGAAGCCGCTTCTTCGCCTGCGGGAGAATCGGCGAGCGGCAGCTTCCCAAAGGCGAAGATGCAAGCTGCGGCACACAGGCACAGTGTGGGCAGCCTTCAGACTTAGAGAAAACAGTACTTTACCACTCTCCTGCCTTTTCCATGGTTATTCTATTGGAAAAGAACGAGTTTTGGACAACTACCTTTCATTCTTGCCAAACTCTTTGCAGACCCCCGTGCAAGCTTTAGAACAAGATTTTGGATGTTTTCTTTCCTGGCAGAGTTTCTCCTTGCAAGATATGGTGGAAAAGCTTTTGGCTGAGTGTAGAGCGGCAAGACACGCAGAAGACGCAGATACGCAGCTCTCCGAAGCTAAGTGCCGGTCCCGGGCTTCTTTCGGCACAAACCGCTCTCAGGAGCTCCCTGCGCTCGCCACAATGCTCTGTGTGCGAAGAAGCCGCTTCTTCGCCTCCGGGAGAATCGGCGAGCGGCAGCTTCCCAAAGGCGAAGATGCAAGCTGCAGCACACAGGCACAGTGTGGGCAGCCTTCAGACTTAGAGAAAACAGTACTTTACCACTCTCCTGCCTTTTCCATGGTTATTCTATTGGAAAAGAACGAGTTTTGGACAACTACCTTTCATTCTTGCCAAACTCTTGCAGACCCCCGTGCAAGCTTTAGAACCAGATTTTGGATGTTTTCTTTCCTGGCAGAGTTTCTCCTTGCAAGATATGGTGGAAAAAGCTTTTTGCTGAGTGTAGAGCGGCAAGACACGCAGAAGACGCGGATACGCAGCTCTCCGAAGCTAAGTGCCGGTCCCGGGCTTCTTTCGGCACAAACCGCTCTCAGGAGCTCCCTGCGCTCGCCACAATGCTCTGTGTGCGAAGAAGCCGCTTCTTCGCCTGCGGGAGAATCGGCGAGCGGCAGCTTCCCAAAGGCGAAGATGCAAGGTGCAGCACACAGGCACAGTGTGGGCAGCCTTCAGACTTAGAGAAAACAGTACTTTACCACTCTCCTGCCTTTTCCATGGTTATTCTATTGGAAAAGAACGAGTTTTGGACAACTACCTTTCATTCTTGCCAAACTCTTTGCAGACCCCCGTGCAAGCTTTAGAACAAGATTTTGGATGTTTTCTTTCCTGGCAGAGTTTCTCCTTGCAAGATATGGTGGAAAAGCTTTTGGCTGAGTGTAGAGCGGCAAGACACGCAGAAGACGCAGATACGCAGCTCTCCGAAGCTAAGTGCCGGTCCCGGGCTTCTTTCGGCACAAACCGCTCTCAGGAGCTCCCTGCGCTCGCCACAATGCTCTGTGTGCGAAGAAGCCGCTTCTTCGCCTCCGGGAGAATCGGCGAGCGGCAGCTTGCCAAAGGCGAAGATGCAAGCTGCAGCACACAGGCACAGTGTGGGCAGCCTTCAGACTTAGAGAAAACAGTACTTTACCACTCTCCTGCCTTTTCCATGGTTATTCTATTGGAAAAGAACGAGTTTTGGACAACTACCTTTCATTCTTGCCAAACTCTTTGCAGACCCCCGTGCAAGCTTTAGAACAAGATTTTGGATGTTTTCTTTCCTGGCAGAGTTTCTCCTTGCAAGATATGGTGGAAAAGCTTTTGGCTGAGTGTAGAGCGGCAAGACACGCAGAAGACGCAGATACGCAGCTCTCCGAAGCTAAGTGCCGGTCCCGGGCTTCTTTCGGCACAAACCGCTCTCAGGAGCTCCCTGCGCTCGCCACAATGCTCTGTGTGCGAAGAAGCCGCTTCTTCGCCTCCGGGAGAATCGGCGAGCGGCAGCTTCCCAAAGGCGAAGATGCAAGCTGCAGCACGCAGGCACAGTGTGGGCAGCATTCAGACTTAGAGAAAACAGTACTTTACCACTCTCCTGCCTTTTCCATGGTTATTCTATTGGAAAAGAACGAGTTTTGGACAACTACCTTTCATTCTTGCCAAACTCTTTGCAGACCCCCGTGCAAGCTTTAGAACAAGATTTTGGATGTTTTCTTTCCTGGCAGAGTTTCTCCTTGCAAGATATGGTGGAAAAGCTTTTGGCTGAGTGTAGAGCGGCAAGACACGCAGAAGACGCAGATACGCAGCTCTCCGAAGCTAAGTGCCGGTCCCGGGCTTCTTTCGGCACAAACCGCTCTCAGGAGCTCCTGCGCTCGCCACAATGCTCTGTGTGCGAAGAAGCCGCTTCTTCGCCTGCGGGAGAATCGGCGAGCGGCAGCTTCCCAAAGGCGAAGATGCAAGCTGCGGCACACAGGCACAGTGTGGGCAGCCTTCAGACTTAGAGAAAACAGTACTTTACCACTCTCCTGCCTTTTCCATGGTTATTCTATTGGAAAAGAACGAGTTTTGGACAACTACCTTTCATTCTTGCCAAACTCTTTGCAGACCCCCGTGCAAGCTTTAGAACAAGATTTTGGATGTTTTCTTTCCTGGCAGAGTTTCTCCTTGCAAGATATGGTGGAAAAGCTTTTTGCTGAGTGTAGAGCGGCAAGACACGCAGAAGACGCAGATACGCAGCTCTCCGAAGCTAAGTGCCGGTCCCGGGCTTCTTTCGGCACAAACCGCTCTCAGGAGCTCCCTGCGCTCGCCACAATGCTCTGTGTGCGAAGAAGCCGCTTCTTCGCCTGCGGGAGAATCGGCGAGCGGCAGCTTCCCAAAGGCGAAGATGCAAGCTGCAGCACACAGGCACAGTGTGGGCAGCCTTCAGACTTAGAGAAAACAGTACTTTACCACTCTCCTGCCTTATCCATGGTTATTCTATTGGAAAAGAACGAGTTTTGGACAACTACCTTTCATTCTTGCCAAACTCTTTGCAGACCCCCGTGCAAGCTTTAGAACAAGATTTTGGATGTTTTCTTTCCTGGCAGAGTTTCTCCTTGCAAGATATGGTGGAAAAGCTTTTTGCTGAGTGTAGAGCGGCAAGACACGCAGAAGACGCAGATACGCAGCTCTCCGAAGCTAAGTGCCGGTCCCGGGCTTCTTTCGGCACAAACCGCTCTCAGGAGCTCCCTGCGCTCGCCACAATGCTCTGTGTGCGAAGAAGCCGCTTCTTCGCCTCCGGGAGAATCGGCGAGCGGCAGCTTCCCAAAGGCGAAGATGCAAGCTGCAGCACACAGGCACAGTGTGGGCAGCCTTCAGACTTAGAGAAAACAGTACTTTACCACTCTCCTGCCTTTTCCATGGTTATTCTATTGGAAAAGAACGAGTTTTGGACAACTACCTTTCATTCTTGCCAAACTCTTTGCAGACCCCCGTGCAAGCTTTAGAACAAGATTTTGGATGTTTTCTTTCCTGGCAGAGTTTCTCCTTGCAAGATGGTGGAAAAGCTTTTTGCTGAGTGTAGAGCGCAAGACACGCAGAAGACGCAGATTACGCAGCTCTCCGAAGCTAAGGTGCCGGTCCCGGGCTTCTTTCGGCACAAACCGCTCTCAGGAGCTCCCTGCGCTCCGGCCACAATGCTCTGTGTGCGAAGAAGCCGCTTCTTCGCCTCCGGGAGAATCGGCGAGCGGCAGCTTCCCAAAGGCGAAGATGCAAGCTGCAGCACACAGGCACAGTGTGGGCAGCATTCAGACTTAGAGAAAACAGTACTTTACCACTCTCCTGCCTTATCCATGGTTATTCTATTGGAAAAGAACGAGTTTTGGACAACTACCTTTCATTCTTGCCAAACTCTTTGCAGACCCCCGTGCAAGCTTTAGAACAAGATTTTGGATGTTTTCTTTCCTGGCAGAGTTTCTCCTTGCAAGATATGGTGGAAAAGCTTTTTGCTGAGTGTAGAGCGGCAAGACACGCAGAAGACGCAGATACGCAGCTCTCCGAAGCTAAGTGCCGGTCCCGGGCTTCTTTCGGCACAAACCGCTCTCAGGAGCTCCCTGCGCTCGCCACAATGCTCTGTGTGCGAAGAAGCCGCTTCTTCGCCTGCGGGAGAATCGGCGAGCGGCAGCTTCCCAAAGGCGAAGATGCAAGCTGCGGCACACAGGCACAGTGTGGGCAGCCTTCAGACTTAGAGAAAACAGTACTTTACCACTCTCCTGCCTTTTCCATGGTTATTCTATTGGAAAAGAACGAGTTTTGGACAACTACCTTTCATTCTTGCCAAACTCTTTGCAGACCCCCGTGCAAGCTTTAGAACAAGATTTTGGATGTTTTCTTTCCTGGCAGAGTTTCTCCTTGCAAGATATGGTGGAAAAGCTTTTGGCTGAGTGTAGAGCGGCAAGACACGCAGAAGACGCAGATACGCAGCTCTCCGAAGCTAAGTGCCGGTCCCGGGCTTCTTTCGGCACAAACCGCTCTCAGGAGCTCCCTGCGCTCGCCACAATGCTCTGTGTGCGAAGAAGCCGCTTCTTCGCCTCCGGGAGAATCGGCGAGCGGCAGCTTCCCAAAGGGCGAAGATGCAAGCTGCAGCACACAGGCACAGTGTGGGCAGCCTTCAGACTTAGAGAAAACAGTACTTTACCACTCTCCTGCCTTTTCCATGGTTATTCTATTGGAAAAGAACGAGTTTTGGACAACTACCTTTCATTCTTGCCAAACTCTTTGCAGACCCCCGTGCAAGCTTTAGAACCAGATTTTGGATGTTTTCTTTCCTGGCAGAGTTTCTCCTTGCAAGATATGGTGGAAAAGCTTTTTGCTGAGTGTAGAGCGGCAGACACGCAGAAGACGCGGATACGCAGCTCTCCGAAGCTAAGTGCCGGTCCCGGGCTTCTTTCGGCACAAACCGCTCTCAGGAGCTCCCTGCGCTCGCCACAATGCTCTGTGTGCGAAGAAGCCGCTTCTTCGCCTGCGGGAGAATCGGCGAGCGGCAGCTTCCCAAAGGCGAAGATGCAAGGTGCAGCACACAGGCACAGTGTGGGCAGCCTTCAGACTTAGAGAAAACAGTACTTTACCACTCTCCTGCCTTTTCCATGGTTATTCTATTGGAAAAGAACGAGTTTTGGACAACTACCTTTCATTCTTGCCAAACTCTTTGCAGACCCCCGTGCAAGCTTTAGAACAAGATTTTGGATGTTTTCTTTCCTGGCAGAGTTTCTCCTTGCAAGATATGGTGGAAAAGCTTTTGGCTGAGTGTAGAGCGGCAAGACACGCAGAAGACGCAGATACGCAGCTCTCCGAAGCTAAGTGCCGGTCCCGGGCTTCTTTCGGCACAAACCGCTCTCAGGAGCTCCCTGCGCTCGCCACAATGCTCTGTGTGCGAAGAAGCCGCTTCTTCGCCTCCGGGAGAATCGGCGAGCGGCAGCTTGCCAAAGGCGAAGATGCAAGCTGCAGCACACAGGCACAGTGTGGGCAGCCTTCAGACTTAGAGAAAACAGTACTTTACCACTCTCCTGCCTTTTCCATGGTTATTCTATTGGAAAAGAACGAGTTTTGGACAACTACCTTTCATTCTTGCCAAACTCTTTGCAGACCCCCGTGCAAGCTTTAGAACAAGATTTTGGATGTTTTCTTTCCTGGCAGAGTTTCTCCTTGCAAGATATGGTGGAAAAGCTTTTGGCTGAGTGTAGAGCGGCAAGACACGCAGAAGACGCAGATACGCAGCTCTCCGAAGCTAAGTGCCGGTCCCCGGGCTTCTTTCGGCACAAACCGCTCTCAGGAGCTCCCTGCGCTCGCCACAATGCTCTGTGTGCGAAGAAGCCGCTTCTTCGCCTCCGGGAGAATCGGCGAGCGGCAGCTTCCCAAAGGCGAAGATGCAAGCTGCAGCACGCAGGCACAGTGTGGGCAGCATTCAGACTTAGAGAAAACAGTACTTTACCACTCTCCTGCCTTTTCCATGGTTATTCTATTGGAAAAGAACGAGTTTTGGACAACTACCTTTCATTCTTGCCAAACTCTTTGCAGACCCCCGTGCAAGCTTTAGAACAAGATTTTGGATGTTTTCTTTCCTGGCAGAGTTTCTCCTTGCAAGATATGGTGGAAAAGCTTTTGGCTGAGTGTAGAGCGGCAAGACACGCAGAAGACGCAGATACGCAGCTCTCCGAAGCTAAGTGCCGGTCCCGGGCTTCTTTCGGCACAAACCGCTCTCAGGAGCTCCCTGCGCTCGCCACAATGCTCTGTGTGCGAAGAAGCCGCTTCTTCGCCTGCGGGAGAATCGGCGAGCGGCAGCTTCCCAAAGGCGAAGATGCAAGCTGCGGCACACAGGCACAGTGTGGGCAGCCTTCAGACTTAGAGAAAACAGTACTTTACCACTCTCCTGCCTTTTCCATGGTTATTCTATTGGAAAAGAACGAGTTTTGGACAACTACCTTTCATTCTTGCCAAACTCTTTGCAGACCCCCGTGCAAGCTTTAGAACAAGATTTTGGATGTTTCTTTCCTGGCAGAGTTTCTCCTTGCAAGATATGGTGGAAAAGCTTTTTGCTGAGTGTAGAGCGGCAAGACACGCAGAAGACGCAGATACGCAGCTCTCCGAAGCTAAGTGCCGGTCCCGGGCTTCTTTCGGCACAAACCGCTCTCAGGAGCTCCCTGCGCTCGCCACAATGCTCTGTGTGCGAAGAAGCCGCTTCTTCGCCTGCGGGAGAATCGGCGAGCGGCAGCTTCCCAAAGGCGAAGATGCAAGCTGCAGCACACAGGCACAGTGTGGGCAGCCTTCAGACTTAGAGAAAACAGTACTTTACCACTCTCCTGCCTTATCCATGGTTATTCTATTGGAAAAGAACGAGTTTTGGACAACTACCTTTCATTCTTGCCAAACTCTTTGCAGACCCCCGTGCAAGCTTTAGAACAAGATTTTGGATGTTTTCTTTCCTGGCAGAGTTTCTCCTTGCAAGATATGGTGGAAAAGCTTTTTGCTGAGTGTAGAGCGGCAAGACACGCAGAAGACGCAGATACGCAGCTCTCCGAAGCTAAGTGCCGGTCCCGGGCTTCTTTCGGCACAAACCGCTCTCAGGAGCTCCCTGCGCTCGCCACAATGCTCTGTGTGCGAAGAAGCCGCTTCTTCGCCTCCGGGAGAATCGGCGAGCGGCAGCTTCCCAAAGGCGAAGATGCAAGCTGCAGCACACAGGCACAGTGTGGGCAGCCTTCAGACTTAGAGAAAACAGTACTTTACCACTCTCCTGCCTTTTCCATGGTTATTCTATTGGAAAAGAACGAGTTTTGGACAACTACCTTTCATTCTTGCCAAACTCTTTGCAGACCCCCGTGCAAGCTTTAGAACAAGATTTTGGATGTTTTCTTTCCTGGCAGAGTTTCTCCTTGCAAGATATGGTGGAAAAGCTTTTTGCTGAGTGTAGAGCGGCAAGACACGCAGAAGACGCAGATACGCAGCTCTCCGAAGCTAAGTGCCGGTCCCGGGCTTCTTTCGGCACAAACCGCTCTCAGGAGCTCCCTGCGCTCGCCACAATGCTCTGTGTGTGAAGAAGCCGCTTCTTCGCCTCCGGGAGAATCGGCGAGCGGCAGCTTCCCAAAGGCGAAGATGCAAGCTGCAGCAAACAGGCACAGTGTGGGCAGCCTTCAGACTTAGAGAAAACAGTACTTTACCACTCTCCTGCCTTATCCATGTTTATTCTATTGGAAAAGAACGAGTTTTGGACAACTACCTTTCATTCTTGCCAAACTCTTTGCAGACCCCCGTGCAAGCTTTAGAACCAGATTTTGGATGTTTTCTTTCCTGGCAGAGTTTCTCCTTGCAAGATATGGTGGAAAAGCTTTTTGCTGAGTGTAGAGCGGCAAGACACGCAGAAGACGCAGATACGCAGCTCTCCGAAGCTAAGTGCCGGTCCCGGGCTTCTTTCGGCACAAACCGCTCTCAGGAGCTCCCTGCGCTCGCCACAATGCTCTGTGTGCGAAGAAGCCGCTTCTTCGCCTCCGGGAGAATCGGGCGAGCGGCAGCTTCCCAAAGGCGAAGATGCAAGCTGCAGCACGCAGGCACAGTGTGGGCAGCCTTCAGACTTAGAGAAAACAGTACTTTACCACTCTCCTGCCTTTTCCATGGTTATTCTATTGGAAAAGAACGAGTTTTGGACAACTACCTTTCATTCTTGCCAAACTCTTTGCAGACCCCCGTGCAAGCTTTAGAACAAGATTTTGGATGTTTTCTTTCCTGGCAGAGTTTCTCCTTGCAAGATATGGTGGAAAAGCTTTTTGCTGAGTGTAGAGCGGCAAGACACGCAGAAGACGCAGATACGCAGCTCTCCGAAGCTAAGTGCCGGTCCCGGGCTTCTTTCGGCACAAACCGCTCTCAGGAGCTCCCTGCGCTCGCCACAATGCTCTGTGTGCGAAGAAGCCGCTTCTTCGCCTGCGGGAGAATCGGCGAGCGGCAGCTTCCCAAAGCGAAGATGCAAGCTGCAGCACACAGGCACAGAGTGTGGGCAGCCTTCAGACTTAGAGAAAACAGTACTTTACCACTCTCCTGCCTTATCCATGGTTATTCTATTGGAAAAGAACGAGTTTTGGACAACTACCTTTCATTCTTGCCAAACTCTTTGCAGACCCCCGTGCAAGCTTTAGGAACAAGATTTTGGATGTTTTCTTTCCTGGCAGAGTTTCTCCTTGCAAGATATGGTGGAAAAGCTTTTGGCTGAGTGTAGAGCGGCAAGACACGCAGAAGACGCAGATACGCAGCTCTCCGAAGCTAAGTGCCGGTCCCGGCTTCTTTCGGCACAAACCGCTCTCAGGAGCTCCCTGCGCTCGCCACAATGCTCTGTGTGCGAAGAAGCCGCTTCTTCGCCTCCGGGAGAATCGGCGAGCGGCAGCTTCCGCAAAGGCGAAGATGCAAGCTGCAGCACACAGGCACAGTGTGGGCAGCCTTCAGACTTAGAGAAAACAGTACTTTACCACTCTCCTGCCTTTTCCATGGTTATTCTATTGGAAAAGAACGAGTTTTGGACAACTACCTTTCATTCTTGCCAAACTCTTTGCAGACCCCCGTGCAAGCTTTAGAACCAGATTTTGGATGTTTTCTTTCCTGGCAGAGTTTCTCCTTGCAAGATATGGTGGAAAAGCTTTTTGCTGAGTGTAGAGCGGCAAGACACGCAGAAGACGCAGATACGCAGCTCTCCGAAGCTAAGTGCCGGTCCCGGGCTTCTTTCGGCACAAACCGCTCTCAGGAGCTCCCTGCGCTCGCCACAATGCTCTGTGTGCGAAGAAGCCGCTTCTTCGCCTGCGGGAGAATCGGCGAGCGGCAGCTTCCCAAAGGCGAAGATGCAAGCTGCGGCACACAGGCACAGTGTGGGCAGCCTTCAGACTTAGAGAAAACAGTACTTTACCACTCTCCTGCCTTTTCCATGGTTATTCTATTGGAAAAGAACGAGTTTTGGACAACTACCTTTCATTCTTGCCAAACTCTTTGCAGACCCCCGTGCAAGCTTTAGAACAAGATTTTGGATGTTTTCTTTCCTGGCAGAGTTTCTCCTTGCAAGATATGGTGGAAAAGCTTTTGGCTGAGTGTAGAGCGGCAAGACACGCAGAAGACGCAGATACGCAGCTCTCCGAAGCTAAGTGCCGGTCCCGGGCTTCTTTCGGCACAAACCGCTCTCAGGAGCTCCCTGCGCTCGCCACAATGCTCTGTGTGCGAAGAAGCCGCTTCTTCGCCTCCGGGAGAATCCGCGAGCGGCAGCTTCCCAAAGGCGAAGATGCAAGCTGCGGCACACAGGCACAGTGTGGGCAGCCTTCAGACTTAGAGAAAACAGTACTTTACCACTCTCCTGCCTTTTCCATGGTTATTCTATTGGAAAAGAACGAGTTTTGGACAACTACCTTTCATTCTTGCCAAACTCTTTGCAGACCCCCGTGCAAGCTTTAGAACAAGATTTTGGATGTTTTCTTTCCTGGCAGAGTTTCTCCTTGCAAGATATGGTGGAAAAGCTTTTGGCTGAGTGTAGAGCGGCAAGACACGCAGAAGACGCAGATACGCAGCTCTCCGAAGCTAAGTGCCGGTCCCGGGCTTCTTTCGGCACAAACCGCTCTCAGGAGCTCCCTGCGCTCGCCACAATGCTCTGTGTGCGAAGAAGCCGCTTCTTCGCCTCCGGGAGAATCGGCGAGCGGCAGCTTCCCAAAGGCGAAGATGCAAGCTGCAGCACGCAGGCACAGTGTGGGCAGCCTTCAGACTTAGAGAAAACAGTACTTTACCACTCTCCTGCCTTTTCCATGGTTATTCTATTGGAAAAGAACGAGTTTTGGACAACTACCTTTCATTCTTGCCAAACTCTTTGCAGACCCCCGTGCAAGCTTTAGAACAAGATTTTGGATGTTTTCTTTCCTGGCAGAGTTTCTCCTTGCAAGATATGGTGGAAAAGCTTTTTGCTGAGTGTAGAGCGGCAAGACACGCAGAAGACGCAGATACGCAGCTCTCCGAAGCTAAGTGCCGGTCCCGGGCTTCTTTCGGCACAAACCGCTCTCAGGAGCTCCCTGCGCTCGCCACAATGCTCTGTGTGCGAAGAAGCCGCTTCTTCGCCTCCGGGAGATCGGCGAGCGGCAGCTTCCCAAAGGCGAAGATGCAAGCTGCAGCACACAGGCACAGTGTGGGCAGCATTCAGACTTAGAGAAAACAGTACTTTACCACTCTCCTGCCTTATCCATGGTTATTCTATTGGAAAAGAACGAGTTTGGACAACTACCTTTCATTCTTGCCAAACTCTTTGCAGACCCCCGTGCAAGCTTTAGAACAAGATTTTGGATGTTTTCTTTCCTGGCAGAGTTTCTCCTTGCAAGATATGGTGGAAAAGCTTTTTGCTGAGTGTAGAGCGGCAAGACACACAGAAGACGCAGATACGCAGCTCTCCGAAGCTAAGTGCCGGTCCCGGGCTTCTTTCGGCACAAACCGCTCTCAGGAGCTCCCTGCGCTCGCCACAATGCTCTGTGTGCGAAGAAGCCGCTTCTTCGCCTCCGGGAGAATCGGCGAGCGGCAGCTTCCCAAAGGCGAAGATGCAAGCTGCAGCACACAGGCACAGTGTGGGCAGCATTCAGACTTAGAGAAAACAGTACTTTACCACTCTCCTGCCTTTTCCATGGTTATTCTATTGGAAAAGAACGAGTTTTGGACAACTACCTTTCATTCTTGCCAAACTCTTTGCAGACCCCCGTGCAAGCTTTAGAACAAGTTTTTGGATGTTTTCTTTCCTGGCAGAGTTTCTCCTTGCAAGATATGGTGGAAAAGCTTTTTGCTGAGTGTAGAGCGGCAAGACACGCAGAAGACGCGGATACGCAGCTCTCCGAAGCTAAGTGCCGGTCCCGGGCTTCTTTCGGCACAAACCGCTCTCAGGAGCTCCCTGCGCTCGCCACAATGCTCTGTGTGCGAAGAAGCCGCTTCTTCGCCTGCGGGAGAATCGGCGAGCGGCAGCTTCCCAAAGGCGAAGATGCAAGCTGCAGCACACAGGCACAGTGTGGGCAGCCTTCAGACTTAGAGAAAACAGTACTTTACCACTCTCCTGCCTTTTCCATGGTTATTCTATTGGAAAAGAACGAGTTTTGGACAACTACCTTTCATTCTTGCCAAACTCTTTGCAGACCCCCGTGCAAGCTTTAGAACCAGATTTTGGATGTTTTCTTTCCTGGCAGAGTTTCTCCTTGCAAGATATGGTGGAAAAGCTTTTTGCTGAGTGTAGAGCGGCAAGACACGCAGAAGACGCGGATACGCAGCTCTCCGAAGCTAAGTGCCGGTCCCGGGCTTCTTTCGGCACAAACCGCTCTCAGGAGCTCCCTGCGCTCGCCACAATGCTCTGTGTGCGAAGAAGCCGCTTCTTCGCCTGCGGGAGAATCGGCGAGCGGCAGCTTCCCAAAGGCGAAGATGCAAGCTGCAGCACACAGGCACAGTGTGGGCAGCATTCAGACTTAGAGAAAACAGTACTTTACCACTCTCCTGCCTTTTCCATGGTTATTCTATTGGAAAAGAACGAGTTTTGGACAACTACCTTTCATTCTTGCCAAACTCTTTGCAGACCCCCGTGCAAGCTTTAGAACAAGATTTTGGATGTTTTCTTTCCTGGCAGAGTTTCTCCTTGCAAGATATGGTGGAAAAGCTTTTGGCTGAGTGTAGAGCGGCAAGACACGCAGAAGACGCAGATACGCAGCTCTCCGAAGCTAAGTGCCGGTCCCGGGCTTCTTTCGGCACAAACCGCTCTCAGGAGCTCCCTGCGCTCGCCACAATGCTCTGTGTGCGAAGAAGCCGCTTCTTCGCCTCCGGGAGAATCGGCGAGCGGCAGCTTGCCAAAGGCGAAGATGCAAGCTGCAGCACACAGGCACAGTGTGGGCAGCCTTCAGACTTAGAGAAAACAGTACTTTACCACTCTCCTGCCTTTTCCATGGTTATTCTATTGGAAAAGAACGAGTTTTGGACAACTACCTTTCATTCTTGCCAAACTCTTTGCAGACCCCCGTGCAAGCTTTAGAACAAGATTTTGGATGTTTTCTTTCCTGGCAGAGTTTCTCCTTGCAAGATATGGTGGAAAAGCTTTTGGCTGAGTGTAGAGCGGCAAGACACGCAGAAGACGCAGATACGCAGCTCTCCGAAGCTAAGTGCCGGTCCCGGGCTTCTTTCGGCACAAACCGCTCTCAGGAGCTCCCTGCGCTCGCCACAATGCTCTGTGTGCGAAGAAGCCGCTTCTTCGCCTCCGGGAGAATCGGCGAGCGGCAGCTTCCCAAAGGCGAAGATGCAAGCTGCGGCACACAGGCACAGTGTGGGCAGCCTTCAGACTTAGAGAAAACAGTACTTTACCACTCTCCTGCCTTTTCCATGGTTATTCTATTGGAAAAGAACGAGTTTTGGACAACTACCTTTCATTCTTGCCAAACTCTTTGCAGACCCCCGTGCAAGCTTTAGAACAAGATTTTGGATGTTTTCTTTCCTGGCAGAGTTTCTCCTTGCAAGATATGGTGGAAAAGCTTTTGGCTGAGTGTAGAGCAGCAAGACACGCAGAAGACGCAGATACGCAGCTCTCCGAAGCTAAGTGCCGGTCCCGGGCTTCTTTCGGCACAAACCGCTCTCAGGAGCTCCCTGCGCTCGCCACAATGCTCTGTGTGCGAAGAAGCCGCTTCTTCGCCTCCGGGAGAATCGGCGAGCGGCAGCTTCCCAAAGGCGAAGATGCAAGCTGCGGCACACAGGCACAGTGTGGGCAGCCTTCAGACTTAGAGAAAACAGTACTTTACCACTCTCCTGCCTTTTCCATGGTTATTCTATTGGAAAAGAACGAGTTTTGGACAACTACCTTTCATTCTTGCCAAACTCTTTGCAGACCCCCGTGCAAGCTTTAGAACAAGATTTTGGATGTTTTCTTTCCTGGCAGAGTTTCTCCTTGCAAGATATGGTGGAAAAGCTTTTTGCTGAGTGTAGAGCGGCAAGACACGCAGAAGACGCAGATACGCAGCTCTCCGAAGCTAAGTGCCGGTCCCGGGCTTCTTTCGGCACAAACCGCTCTCAGGAGCTCCCTGCGCTCGCCACAATGCTCTGTGTGCGAAGAAGCCGCTTCTTCGCCTGCGGGAGAATCGGCGAGCGGCAGCTTCCCAAAGGCGAAGATGCAAGGTGCAGCACACAGGCACAGTGTGGGCAGCCTTCAGACTTAGAGAAAACAGTACTTTACCACTCTCCTGCCTTTTCCATGGTTATTCTATTGGAAAAGAACGAGTTTTGGACAACTACCTTTCATTCTTGCCAAACTCTTTGCAGACCCCCGTGCAAGCTTTAGAACAAGATTTTGGATGTTTTCTTTCCTGGCAGAGTTTCTCCTTGCAAGATATGGTGGAAAAGCTTTTTGCTGAGTGTAGAGCGGCAAGACACGCAGAAGACGCAGATACGCAGCTCTCCGAAGCTAAGTGCCGGTCCCGGGCTTCTTTCGGCACAAACCGCTCTCAGGAGCTCCCTGCGCTCGCCACAATGCTCTGTGTGCGAAAAAGCCGCTTCTTCGCCTCCGGGAGAATCGGCGAGCGGCAGCTTGCCAAAGGCGAAGATGCAAGCTGCAGCACACAGGCACAGTGTGGGCAGCCTTCAGACTTAGAGAAAACAGTACTTTACCACTCTCCTGCCTTTTCCATGGTTATTCTATTGGAAAAGAACGAGTTTTGGACAACTACCTTTCATTCTTGCCAAACTCTTTGCAGACCCCCGTGCAAGCTTTAGAACCAGATTTTGGATGTTTTCTTTCCTGGCAGAGTTTCTCCTTGCAAGATATGGTGGAAAAGCTTTTTGCTGAGTGTAGAGCGGCAAGACACGCAGAAGACGCAGATACGCAGCTCTCCGAAGCTAAGTGCCGGTCCCGGGCTTCTTTCGGCACAAACCGCTCTCAGGAGCTCCCTGCGCTCGCCACAATGCTCTGTGTGCGAAGAAGCCGCTTCTTCGCCTGCGGGAGAATCGGCGAGCGGCAGCTTCCCAAAGGCGAAGATGCAAGCTGCGGCACACAGGCACAGTGTGGGCAGCCTTCAGACTTAGAGAAAACAGTACTTTACCACTCTCCTGCCTTTTCCATGGTTATTCTATTGGAAAAGAACGAGTTTTGGACAACTACCTTTCATTCTTGCCAAACTCTTTGCAGACCCCCGTGCAAGCTTTAGAACAAGATTTTGGATGTTTTCTTTCCTGGCAGAGTTTCTCCTTGCAAGATATGGTGGAAAAGCTTTTGGCTGAGTGTAGAGCGGCAAGACACGCAGAAGACGCAGATACGCAGCTCTCCGAAGCTAAGTGCCGGTCCCGGGCTTCTTTCGGCACAAACCGCTCTCAGGAGCTCCCTGCGCTCGCCACAATGCTCTGTGTGCGAAGAAGCCGCTTCTTCGCCTCCGGGAGAATCGGCGAGCGGCAGCTTCCCAAAGGCGAAGATGCAAGCTGCAGCACACAGGCACAGTGTGGGCAGCCTTCAGACTTAGAGAAAACAGTACTTTACCACTCTCCTGCCTTTTCCATGGTTATTCTATTGGAAAAGAACGAGTTTTGGACAACTACCTTTCATTCTTGCCAAACTCTTTGCAGACCCCCGTGCAAGCTTTAGAACAAGATTTTGGATGTTTTCTTTCCTGGCAGAGTTTCTCCTTGCAAGATATGGTGGAAAAGCTTTTTGCTGAGTGTAGAGCGGCAAGACACGCAGAAGACGCAGATACGCAGCTCTCCGAAGCTAAGTGCCGGTCCCGGGCTTCTTTCGGCACAAACCGCTCTCAGGAGCTCCCTGCGCTCGCCACAATGCTCTGTGTGCGAAGAAGCCGCTTCTTCGCCTCCGGGAGAATCGGCGAGCGGCAGCTTCCCAAAGGCGAAGATGCAAGCTGCGGCACGCAGGCACAGTGTGGGCAGCCTTCAGACTTAGAGAAAACAGTACTTTACCACTCTCCTGCCTTTTCCATGGTTATTCTATTGGAAAAGAACGAGTTTTGGACAACTACCTTTCATTCTTGCCAAACTCTTTGCAGACCCCCGTGCAAGCTTTAGAACAAGATTTTGGATGTTTTCTTTCCTGGCAGAGTTTCTCCTTGCAAGATATGGTGGAAAAGCTTTTTGCTGAGTGTAGAGCGGCAAGACACGCAGAAGACGCAGATACGCAGCTCTCCGAAGCTAAGTGCCGGTCCCGGGCTTCTTTCGGCACAAACCGCTCTCAGGAGCTCCCTGCGCTCGCCACAATGCTCTGTGTGCGAAGAAGCCGCTTCTTCGCCTCCGGGAGAATCGGCGAGCGGCAGCTTCCCAAAGGCGAAGATGCAAGCTGCAGCACACAGGCACAGTGTGGGCAGCATTCAGACTTAGAGAAAACAGTACTTTACCACTCTCCTGCCTTTTCCATGGTTATTCTATTGGAAAAGAACGAGTTTTGGACAACTACCTTTCATTCTTGCCAAACTCTTTGCAGACCCCCGTGCAAGCTTTAGAACAAGATTTTGGATGTTTTCTTTCCTGGCAGAGTTTCTCCTTGCAAGATATGGTGGAAAAGCTTTTTGCTGAGTGTAGAGCGGCAAGACACACAGAAGACGCAGATACGCAGCTCTCCGAAGCTAAGTGCCGGTCCCGGGCTTCTTTCGGCACAAACCGCTCTCAGGAGCTCCCTGCGCTCGCCACAATGCTCTGTGTGCGAAGAAGCCGCTTCTTCGCCTGCGGGAGAATCGGCGAGCGGCAGCTTCCCAAAGGCGAAGATGCAAGCTGCGGCACACAGGCACAGTGTGGGCAGCCTTCAGACTTAGAGAAAACAGTACTTTACCACTCTCCTGCCTTTTCCATGGTTATTCTATTGGAAAAGAACGAGTTTTGGACAACTACCTTTCATTCTTGCCAAACTCTTTGCAGACCCCCGTGCAAGCTTTAGAACAAGATTTTGGATGTTTTCTTTCCTGGCAGAGTTTCTCCTTGCAAGATATGGTGGAAAAGCTTTTTGCTGAGTGTAGAGCGGCAAGACACGCAGAAGACGCAGATACGCAGCTCTCCGAAGCTAAGTGCCGGTCCCGGGCTTCTTTCGGCACAAACCGCTCTCAGGAGCTCCCTGCGCTCGCCACAATGCTCTGTGTGCGAAGAAGCCGCTTCTTCGCCTGCGGGAGAATCGGCGAGCGGCAGCTTCCCAAAGGCGAAGATGCAAGCTGCAGCACACAGGCACAGTGTGGGCAGCCTTCAGACTTAGAGAAAACAGTACTTTACCACTCTCCTGCCTTTTCCATGGTTATTCTATTGGAAAAGAACGAGTTTTGGACAACTACCTTTCATTCTTGCCCAACTCTTTGCAGACCCCCGTGCAAGCTTTAGAACAAGATTTTGGATGTTTTCTTTCCTGGCAGAGTTTCTCCTTGCAAGATATGGTGGAAAAGCTTTTTGCTGAGTGTAGAGCGGCAAGACACGCAGAAGACGCGGATACGCAGCTCTCCGAAGCTAAGTGCCGGTCCCGGGTTTCTTTCGGCACAAACCGCTCTCAGGAGCTCCCTGCGCTCGCCACAATGCTCTGTGTGCGAAGAAGCCGCTTCTTCGCCTGCGGGAGAATCGGCGAGCGGCAGCTTCCCAAAGGCGAAGATGCAAGGTGCAGCACACAGGCACAGTGTGGGCAGCATTCAGACTTAGAGAAAACAGTACTTTACCACTCTCCTGCCTTTTCCATGGTTATTCTATTGGAAAAGAACGAGTTTTGGACAACTACCTTTCATTCTTGCCAAACTCTTTGCAGACCCCCGTGCAAGCTTTAGAACAAGATTTTGGATGTTTTCTTTCCTGGCAGAGTTTCTCCTTGCAAGATATGGTGGAAAAGCTTTTGGCTGAGTGTAGAGCGGCAAGACACGCAGAAGACGCAGATACGCAGCTCTCCGAAGCTAAGTGCCGGTCCCGGGCTTCTTTCGGCACAAACCGCTCTCAGGAGCTCCCTGCGCTCGCCACAATGCTCTGTGTGCGAAGAAGCCGCTTCTTCGCCTCCGGGAGAATCGGCGAGCGGCAGCTTGCCAAAGGCGAAGATGCAAGCTGCAGCACACAGGCACAGTGTGGGCAGCCTTCAGACTTAGAGAAAACAGTACTTTACCACTCTCCTGCCTTTTCCATGGTTATTCTATTGGAAAAGAACGAGTTTTGGACAACTACCTTTCATTCTTGCCAAACTCTTTGCAGACCCCCCTGCAAGCTTTAGAACAAGATTTTGGATGTTTTCTTTCCTGGCAGAGTTTCTCCTTGCAAGATATGGTGGAAAAGCTTTTTGCTGAGTGTAGAGCGGCAAGACACGCAGAAGACGCGGATACGCAGCTCTCCGAAGCTAAGTGCCGGTCCCGGGCTTCTTTCGGCACAAACCGCTCTCAGGAGCTCCCTGCGCTCGCCACAATGCTCTGTGTGCGAAGAAGCCGCTTCTTCGCCTGCGGGAGAATCGGCGAGCGGCAGCTTCCCAAAGGCGAAGATGCAAGCTGCAGCACGCAGGCACAGTGTGGGCAGCATTCAGACTTAGAGAAAACAGTACTTTACCACTCTCCTGCCTTTTCCATGGTTATTCTATTGGAAAAGAACGAGTTTTGGACAACTACCTTTCATTCTTGCCAAACTCTTTGCAGACCCCCGTGCAAGCTTTAGAACAAGATTTTGGATGTTTTTTTTCCTGGCAGAGTTTCTCCTTGCAAGATATGGTGGAAAAGCTTTTTGCTGAGTGTAGAGCGGCAAGACACGCAGAAGACGCAGATACGCAGCTCTCCGAAGCTAAGTGCCGGTCCCGGGCTTCTTTCGGCACAAACCGCTCTCAGGAGCTCCCTGCGCTCGCCACAATGCTCTGTGTGCGAAGAAGCCGCTTCTTCGCCTGCGGGAGAATCGGCGAGCGGCAGCTTCCCAAAGGCGAAGATGCAAGCTGCGGCACACAGGCACAGTGTGGGCAGCCTTCAGACTTAGAGAAAACAGTACTTTACCACTCTCCTGCCTTTTCCATGGTTATTCTATTGGAAAAGAACGAGTTTTGGACAACTACCTTTCATTCTTGCCAAACTCTTTGCAGACCCCCGTGCAAGCTTTAGAACAAGATTTTGGATGTTTTCTTTCCTGGCAGAGTTTCTCCTTGCAAGATATGGTGGAAAAGCTTTTTGCTGAGTGTAGAGCGGCAAGACACGCAGAAGACGCAGATACGCAGCTCTCCGAAGCTAAGTGCCGGTCCCGGGCTTCTTTCGGCACAAACCGCTCTCAGGAGCTCCCTGCGCTCGCCACAATGCTCTGTGTGCGAAGAAGCCGCTTCTTCGCCTGCGGGAGAATCGGCGAGCGGCAGCTTCCCAAAGGCGAAGATGCAAGCTGCAGCACACAGGCACAGTGTGGGCAGCCTTCAGACTTAGAGAAAACAGTACTTTACCACTCTCCTGCCTTTTCCATGGTTATTCTATTGGAAAAGAACGAGTTTTGGACAACTACCTTTCATTCTTGCCAAACTCTTTGCAGACCCCCGTGCAAGCTTTAGAACAAGATTTTGGATGTTTTCTTTCCTGGCAGAGTTTCTCCTTGCAAGATATGGTGGAAAAGCTTTTGGCTGAGTGTAGAGCGGCAAGACACGCAGAAGACGCAGATACGCAGCTCTCCGAAGCTAAGTGCCGGTCCCGGGCTTCTTTCGGCACAAACCGCTCTCAGGAGCTCCCTGCGCTCGCCACAATGCTCTGTGTGCGAAGAAGCCGCTTCTTCGCCTCCGGGAGAATCGGCGAGCGGCAGCTTGCCAAAGGCGAAGATGCAAGCTGCAGCACACAGGCACAGTGTGGGCAGCCTTCAGACTTAGAGAAAACAGTACTTTACCACTCTCCTGCCTTTTCCATGGTTATTCTATTGGAAAAGAACGAGTTTTGGACAACTACCTTTCATTCTTGCCAAACTCTTTGCAGACCCCCGTGCAAGCTTTAGAACCAGATTTTGGATGTTTTCTTTCCTGGCAGAGTTTCTCCTTGCAAGATATGGTGGAAAAGCTTTTTGCTGAGTGTAGAGCGGCAAGACACGCAGAAG
The DNA here is from genome assembly GCF_037042795.1 of Molothrus aeneus. Classification (NCBI taxonomy): domain Eukaryota; kingdom Metazoa; phylum Chordata; class Aves; order Passeriformes; family Icteridae; genus Molothrus; species Molothrus aeneus. The sequence continues at coordinate 15,711 of NW_027099150.1, read as the reverse complement.
ACGCAGATACGCAGCTCTCCGAAGCTAAGTGCCGGTCCCGGGCTTCTTTCGGCACAAACCGCTCTCAGGAGCTCCCTGCGCTCGCCACAATGCTCTGTGTGCGAAGAAGCCGCTTCTTCGCCTGCGGGAGAATCGGCGAGCGGCAGCTTCCCAAAGGCGAAGATGCAAGCTGCAGCACACAGGCACAGTGTGGGCAGCCTTCAGACTTAGAGAAAACAGTACTTTACCACTCTCCTGCCTTATCCATGGTTATTCTATTGGAAAAGAACGAGTTTTGGACAACTACCTTTCATTCTTGCCAAACTCTTTGCAGACCTCCGTGCAAGCTTTAGAACAAGATTTTGGATGTTTTCTTTCCTGGCAGAGTTTCTCCTTGCAAGATATGGTGGAAAAGCTTTTGGCTGAGTGTAGAGCGGCAAGACACGCAGAAGACGCAGATACGCAGCTCTCCGAAGCTAAGTGCCGGTCCCGGGCTTCTTTCGGCACAAACCGCTCTCAGGAGCTCCCTGCGCTCGCCACAATGCTCTGTGTGCGAAGAAGCCGCTTCTTCGCCTCCGGGAGAATCGGCGAGCGGCAGCTTCGCAAAGGCGAAGATGCAAGCTGCAGCACACAGGCACAGTGTGGGCAGCCTTCAGACTTAGAGAAAACAGTACTTTACCACTCTCCTGCCTTTTCCATGGTTATTCTATTGGAAAAGAACGAGTTTTGGACAACTACCTTTCATTCTTGCCAAACTCTTTGCAGACCCCCGTGCAAGCTTTAGAACCAGATTTTGGATGTTTTCTTTCCTGGCAGAGTTTCTCCTTGCAAGATATGGTGGAAAAGCTTTTTGCTGAGTGTAGAGCGGCAAGACACGCAGAAGACGCAGATACGCAGCTCTCCGAAGCTAAGTGCCGGTCCCGGGCTTCTTTCGGCACAAACCGCTCTCAGGAGCTCCCTGCGCTCGCCACAATGCTCTGTGTGCGAAGAAGCCGCTTCTTCGCCTCCGGGAGAATCGGCGAGCGGCAGCTTGCCAAAGGCGAAGATGCAAGCTGCAGCACACAGGCACAGTGTGGGCAGCCTTCAGACTTAGAGAAAACAGTACTTTACCACTCTCCTGCCTTTTCCATGGTTATTCTATTGGAAAAGAACGAGTTTTGGACAACTACCTTTCATTCTTGCCAAACTCTTTGCAGACCCCCGTGCAAGCTTTAGAACAAGATTTTGGATGTTTTCTTTCCTGGCAGAGTTTCTCCTTGCAAGATATGGTGGAAAAGCTTTTGGCTGAGTGTAGAGCGGCAAGACACGCAGAAGACGCAGATACGCAGCTCTCCGAAGCTAAGTGCCGGTCCCGGGCTTCTTTCGGCACAAACCGCTCTCAGGAGCTCCCTGCGCTCGCCACAATGCTCTGTGTGCGAAGAAGCCGCTTCTTCGCCTCCGGGAGAATCGGCGAGCGGCAGCTTGCCAAAGGCGAAGATGCAAGCTGCAGCACGCAGGCACAGTGTGGGCAGCCTTCAGACTTAGAGAAAACAGTACTTTACCACTCTCCTGCCTTTTCCATGGTTATTCTATTGGAAAAGAACGAGTTTTGGACAACTACCTTTCATTCTTGCCAAACTCTTTGCAGACCCCCGTGCAAGCTTTAGAACAAGATTTTGGATGTTTTCTTTCCTGGCAGAGTTTCTCCTTGCAAGATATGGTGGAAAAGCTTTTGGCTGAGTGTAGAGCGGCAAGACACGCAGAAGACGCAGATACGCAGCTCTCCGAAGCTAAGTGCCGGTCCCGGGCTTCTTTCGGCACAAACCGCTCTCAGGAGCTCCCTGCGCTCGCCACAATGCTCTGTGTGCGAAGAAGCCGCTTCTTCGCCTGCGGGAGAATCGGCGAGCGGCAGCTTCCCAAAGGCGAAGATGCAAGCTGCAGCACACAGGCACAGTGTGGGCAGCCTTCAGACTTAGAGAAAACAGTACTTTACCACTCTCCTGCCTTATCCATGGTTATTCTATTGGAAAAGAACGAGTTTTGGACAACTACCTTTCATTCTTGCCAAACTCTTTGCAGACCCCCGTGCAAGCTTTAGAACAAGATTTTGGATGTTTTCTTTCCTGGCAGAGTTTCTCCTTGCAAGATATGGTGGAAAAGCTTTTGGCTGAGTGTAGAGCGGCAAGACACGCAGAAGACGCAGATACGCAGCTCTCCGAAGCTAAGTGCCGGTCCCGGGCTTCTTTCGGCACAAACCGCTCTCAGGAGCTCCCTGCGCTCGCCACAATGCTCTGTGTGCGAAGAAGCCGCTTCTTCGCCTCCGGGAGAATCGGCGAGCGGCAGCTTCCCAAAGGCGAAGATGCAAGCTGCAGCACACAGGCACAGTGTGGGCAGCCTTCAGACTTAGAGAAAACAGTACTTTACCACTCTCCTGCCTTTTCCATGGTTATTCTATTGGAAAAGAACGAGTTTTGGACAACTACCTTTCATTCTTGCCAAACTCTTTGCAGACCCCCGTGCAAGCTTTAGAACAAGATTTTGGATGTTTTCTTTCCTGGCAGAGTTTCTCCTTGCAAGATATGGTGGAAAAGCTTTTTGCTGAGTGTAGAGCGGCAAGACACGCAGAAGACGCAGATACGCAGCTCTCCGAAGCTAAGTGCCGGTCCCGGGCTTCTTTCGGCACAAACCGCTCTCAGGAGCTCCCTGCGCTCGCCACAATGCTCTGTGTGCGAAGAAGCCGCTTCTTCGCCTCCGGGAGAATCGGCGAGCGGCAGCTTCCCAAAGGCGAAGATGCAAGCTGCAGCAAACAGGCACAGTGTGGGCAGCATTCAGACTTAGAGAAAACAGTACTTTACCACTCTCCTGCCTTATCCATGTTTATTCTATTGGAAAAGAACGAGTTTTGGACAACTACCTTTCATTCTTGCCAAACTCTTTGCAGACCCCCGTGCAAGCTTTAGAACCAGATTTTGGATGTTTTCTTTCCTGGCAGAGTTTCTCCTTGCAAGATATGGTGGAAAAGCTTTTTGCTGAGTGTAGAGCGGCAAGACACGCAGAAGACGCAGATACGCAGCTCTCCGAAGCTAAGTGCCGGTCCCGGGCTTCTTTCGGCACAAACCGCTCTCAGGAGCTCCCTGCGCTCGCCACAATGCTCTGTGTGCGAAGAAGCCGCTTCTTCGCCTCCGGGAGAATCGGCGAGCGGCAGCTTCCCAAAGGCGAAGATGCAAGCTGCAGCACGCAGGCACAGTGTGGGCAGCATTCAGACTTAGAGAAAACAGTACTTTACCACTCTCCTGCCTTTTCCATGGTTATTCTATTGGAAAAGAACGAGTTTTGGACAACTACCTTTCATTCTTGCCAAACTCTTTGCAGACCCCCGTGCAAGCTTTAGAACAAGATTTTGGATGTTTTCTTTCCTGGCAGAGTTTCTCCTTGCAAGATATGGTGGAAAAGCTTTTTGCTGAGTGTAGAGCGGCAAGACACGCAGAAGACGCAGATACGCAGCTCTCCGAAGCTAAGTGCCGGTCCCGGGCTTCTTTCGGCACAAACCGCTCTCAGGAGCTCCCTGCGCTCGCCACAATGCTCTGTGTGCGAAGAAGCCGCTTCTTCGCCTGCGGGAGAATCGGCGAGCGGCAGCTTCCCAAAGGCGAAGATGCAAGCTGCGGCACACAGGCACAGTGTGGGCAGCCTTCAGACTTAGAGAAAACAGTACTTTACCACTCTCCTGCCTTTTCCATGGTTATTCTATTGGAAAAGAACGAGTTTTGGACAACTACCTTTCATTCTTGCCAAACTCTTTGCAGACCCCCGTGCAAGCTTTAGAACAAGATTTTGGATGTTTTCTTTCCTGGCAGAGTTTCTCCTTGCAAGATATGGTGGAAAAGCTTTTGGCTGAGTGTAGAGCGGCAAGACACGCAGAAGACGCAGATACGCAGCTCTCCGAAGCTAAGTGCCGGTCCCGGGCTTCTTTCGGCACAAACCGCTCTCAGGAGCTCCCTGCGCTCGCCACAATGCTCTGTGTGCGAAGAAGCCGCTTCTTCGCCTCCGGGAGAATCGGCGAGCGGCAGCTTCGCAAAGGCGAAGATGCAAGCTGCAGCACACAGGCACAGTGTGGGCAGCCTTCAGACTTAGAGAAAACAGTACTTTACCACTCTCCTGCCTTTTCCATGGTTATTCTATTGGAAAAGAACGAGTTTTGGACAACTACCTTTCATTCTTGCCAAACTCTTTGCAGACCCCCGTGCAAGCTTTAGAACCAGATTTTGGATGTTTTCTTTCCTGGCAGAGTTTCTCCTTGCAAGATATGGTGGAAAAGCTTTTTGCTGAGTGTAGAGCGGCAAGACACGCAGAAGACGCAGATACGCAGCTCTCCGAAGCTAAGTGCCGGTCCCGGGCTTCTTTCGGCACAAACCGCTCTCAGGAGCTCCCTGCGCTCGCCACAATGCTCTGTGTGCGAAGAAGCCGCTTCTTCGCCTCCGGGAGAATCGGCGAGCGGCAGCTTGCCAAAGGCGAAGATGCAAGCTGCAGCACACAGGCACAGTGTGGGCAGCCTTCAGACTTAGAGAAAACAGTACTTTACCACTCTCCTGCCTTTTCCATGGTTATTCTATTGGAAAAGAACGAGTTTTGGACAACTACCTTTCATTCTTGCCAAACTCTTTGCAGACCCCCGTGCAAGCTTTAGAACAAGATTTTGGATGTTTTCTTTCCTGGCAGAGTTTCTCCTTGCAAGATATGGTGGAAAAGCTTTTGGCTGAGTGTAGAGCGGCAAGACACGCAGAAGACGCAGATACGCAGCTCTCCGAAGCTAAGTGCCGGTCCCGGGCTTCTTTCGGCACAAACCGCTCTCAGGAGCTCCCTGCGCTCGCCACAATGCTCTGTGTGCGAAGAAGCCGCTTCTTCGCCTCCGGGAGAATCGGCGAGCGGCAGCTTGCCAAAGGCGAAGATGCAAGCTGCAGCACGCAGGCACAGTGTGGGCAGCCTTCAGACTTAGAGAAAACAGTACTTTACCACTCTCCTGCCTTTTCCATGGTTATTCTATTGGAAAAGAACGAGTTTTGGACAACTACCTTTCATTCTTGCCAAACTCTTTGCAGACCCCCGTGCAAGCTTTAGAACAAGATTTTGGATGTTTTCTTTCCTGGCAGAGTTTCTCCTTGCAAGATATGGTGGAAAAGCTTTTGGCTGAGTGTAGAGCGGCAAGACACGCAGAAGACGCAGATACGCAGCTCTCCGAAGCTAAGTGCCGGTCCCGGGCTTCTTTCGGCACAAACCGCTCTCAGGAGCTCCCTGCGCTCGCCACAATGCTCTGTGTGCGAAGAAGCCGCTTCTTCGCCTGCGGGAGAATCGGCGAGCGGCAGCTTCCCAAAGGCGAAGATGCAAGCTGCAGCACACAGGCACAGTGTGGGCAGCCTTCAGACTTAGAGAAAACAGTACTTTACCACTCTCCTGCCTTTTCCATGGTTATTCTATTGGAAAAGAACGAGTTTTGGACAACTACCTTTCATTCTTGCCAAACTCTTTGCAGACCCCCCTGCAAGCGTTAGAACAAGATTTTGGATGTTTTCTTTCCTGGCAGAGTTTCTCCTTGCAAGATATGGTGGAAAAGCTTTTGGCTGAGTGTAGAGCGGCAAGACACGCAGAAGACGCAGATACGCAGCTCTCCGAAGCTAAGTGCCGGTCCCGGGCTTCTTTCGGCACAAACCGCTCTCAGGAGCTCCCTGCGCTCGCCACAATGCTCTGTGTGCGAAGAAGCCGCTTCTTCGCCTCCGGGAGAATCGGCGAGCGGCAGCTTCCCAAAGGCGAAGATGCAAGCTGCAGCACACAGGCACAGTGTGGGCAGCCTTCAGACTTAGAGAAAACAGTACTTTACCACTCTCCTGCCTTTTCCATGGTTATTCTATTGGAAAAGAACGAGTTTTGGACAACTACCTTTCATTCTTGCCAAACTCTTTGCAGACCCCCGTGCAAGCTTTAGAACAAGATTTTGGATGTTTTCTTTCCTGGCAGAGTTTCTCCTTGCAAGATATGGTGGAAAAGCTTTTTGCTGAGTGTAGAGCGGCAAGACACGCAGAAGACGCAGATACGCAGCTCTCCGAAGCTAAGTGCCGGTCCCGGGCTTCTTTCGGCACAAACCGCTCTCAGGAGCTCCCTGCGCTCGCCACAATGCTCTGTGTGTGAAGAAGCCGCTTCTTCGCCTCCGGGAGAATCGGCGAGCGGCAGCTTCCCAAAGGCGAAGATGCAAGCTGCAGCAAACAGGCACAGTGTGGGCAGCATTCAGACTTAGAGAAAACAGTACTTTACCACTCTCCTGCCTTATCCATGTTTATTCTATTGGAAAAGAACGAGTTTTGGACAACTACCTTTCATTCTTGCCAAACTCTTTGCAGACCCCCGTGCAAGCTTTAGAACCAGATTTTGGATGTTTTCTTTCCTGGCAGAGTTTCTCCTTGCAAGATATGGTGGAAAAGCTTTTTGCTGAGTGTAGAGCGGCAAGACACGCAGAAGACGCAGATACGCAGCTCTCCGAAGCTAAGTGCCGGTCCCGGGCTTCTTTCGGCACAAACCGCTCTCAGGAGCTCCCTGCGCTCGCCACAATGCTCTGTGTGCGAAGAAGCCGCTTCTTCGCCTGCGGGAGAATCGGCGAGCGGCAGCTTCCCAAAGGCGAAGATGCAAGCTGCGGCACACAGGCACAGTGTGGGCAGCCTTCAGACTTAGAGAAAACAGTACTTTACCACTCTCCTGCCTTTTCCATGGTTATTCTATTGGAAAAGAACGAGTTTTGGACAACTACCTTTCATTCTTGCCAAACTCTTTGCAGACCCCCGTGCAAGCTTTAGAACAAGATTTTGGATGTTTTCTTTCCTGGCAGAGTTTCTCCTTGCAAGATATGGTGGAAAAGCTTTTTGCTGAGTGTAGAGCGGCAAGACACGCAGAAGACGCAGATACGCAGCTCTCCGAAGCTAAGTGCCGGTCCCGGGCTTCTTTCGGCACAAACCGCTCTCAGGAGCTCCCTGCGCTCGCCACAATGCTCTGTGTGCGAAGAAGCCGCTTCTTCGCCTCCGGGAGAGTCGGCGAGCGGCAGCTTCGCAAAGGCGAAGATGCAAGCTGCAGCACACAGGCACAGTGTGGGCAGCCTTCAGACTTAGAGAAAACAGTACTTTACCACTCTCCTGCCTTTTCCATGGTTATTCTATTGGAAAAGAACGAGTTTTGGACAACTACCTTTCATTCTTGCCAAACTCTTTGCAGACCCCCGTGCAAGCTTTAGAACCAGATTTTGGATGTTTTCTTTCCTGGCAGAGTTTCTCCTTGCAAGATATGGTGGAAAAGCTTTTTGCTGAGTGTAGAGCGGCAAGACACGCAGAAGACGCAGATACGCAGCTCTCCGAAGCTAAGTGCCGGTCCCGGGCTTCTTTCGGCACAAACCGCTCTCAGGAGCTCCCTGCGCTCGCCACAATGCTCTGTGTGCGAAGAAGCCGCTTCTTCGCCTCCGGGAGAATCGGCGAGCGGCAGCTTCCCAAAGGCGAAGATGCAAGCTGCGGCACACAGGCACAGTGTGGGCAGCCTTCAGACTTAGAGAAAACAGTACTTTACCACTCTCCTGCCTTTTCCATGGTTATTCTATTGGAAAAGAACGAGTTTTGGACAACTACCTTTCATTCTTGCCAAACTCTTTGCAGACCCCCGTGCAAGCTTTAGAACAAGATTTTGGATGTTTTCTTTCCTGGCAGAGTTTCTCCTTGCAAGATATGGTGGAAAAGCTTTTGGCTGAGTGTAGAGCGGCAAGACACGCAGAAGACGCAGATACGCAGCTCTCCGAAGCTAAGTGCCGGTCCCGGGCTTCTTTCGGCACAAACCGCTCTCAGGAGCTCCCTGCGCTCGCCACAATGCTCTGTGTGCGAAGAAGCCGCTTCTTCGCCTCCGGGAGAATCGGCGAGCGGCAGCTTGCCAAAGGCGAAGATGCAAGCTGCGGCACACAGGCACAGTGTGGGCAGCCTTCAGACTTAGAGAAAACAGTACTTTACCACTCTCCTGCCTTTTCCATGGTTATTCTATTGGAAAAGAACGAGTTTTGGACAACTACCTTTCATTCTTGCCAAACTCTTTGCAGACCCCCGTGCAAGCTTTAGAACAAGATTTTGGATGTTTTCTTTCCTGGCAGAGTTTCTCCTTGCAAGATATGGTGGAAAAGCTTTTGGCTGAGTGTAGAGCGGCAAGACACGCAGAAGACGCAGATACGCAGCTCTCCGAAGCTAAGTGCCGGTCCCGGGCTTCTTTCGGCACAAACCGCTCTCAGGAGCTCCCTGCGCTCGCCACAATGCTCTGTGTGCGAAGAAGCCGCTTCTTCGCCTCCGGGAGAATCGGCGAGCGGCAGCTTCCCAAAGGCGAAGATGCAAGCTGCAGCACGCAGGCACAGTGTGGGCAGCCTTCAGACTTAGAGAAAACAGTACTTTACCACTCTCCTGCCTTTTCCATGGTTATTCTATTGGAAAAGAACGAGTTTTGGACAACTACCTTTCATTCTTGCCAAACTCTTTGCAGACCCCCGTGCAAGCTTTAGAACAAGATTTTGGATGTTTTCTTTCCTGGCAGAGTTTCTCCTTGCAAGATATGGTGGAAAAGCTTTTTGCTGAGTGTAGAGCGGCAAGACACGCAGAAGACGCAGATACGCAGCTCTCCGAAGCTAAGTGCCGGTCCCGGGCTTCTTTCGGCACAAACCGCTCTCAGGAGCTCCCTGCGCTCGCCACAATGCTCTGTGTGCGAAGAAGCCGCTTCTTCGCCTCCGGGAGAATCGGCGAGCGGCAGCTTCCCAAAGGCGAAGATGCAAGCTGCAGCACACAGGCACAGTGTGGGCAGCATTCAGACTTAGAGAAAACAGTACTTTACCACTCTCCTGCCTTATCCATGGTTATTCTATTGGAAAAGAACGAGTTTTGGACAACTACCTTTCATTCTTGCCAAACTCTTTGCAGACCCCCGTGCAAGCTTTAGAACAAGATTTTGGATGTTTTCTTTCCTGGCAGAGTTTCTCCTTGCAAGATATGGTGGAAAAGCTTTTTGCTGAGTGTAGAGCGGCAAGACACACAGAAGACGCAGATACGCAGCTCTCCGAAGCTAAGTGCCGGTCCCGGGCTTCTTTCGGCACAAACCGCTCTCAGGAGCTCCCTGCGCTCGCCACAATGCTCTGTGTGCGAAGAAGCCGCTTCTTCGCCTGCGGGAGAATCGGCGAGCGGCAGCTTGCCAAAGGCGAAGATGCAAGCTGCGGCACACAGGCACAGTGTGGGCAGCCTTCAGACTTAGAGAAAACAGTACTTTACCACTCTCCTGCCTTTTCCATGGTTATTCTATTGGAAAAGAACGAGTTTTGGACAACTACCTTTCATTCTTGCCAAACTCTTTGCAGACCTGCGTGCAAGCTTTAGAACAAGATTTTGGATGTTTTCTTTCCTGGCAGAGTTTCTCCTTGCAAGATATGGTGGAAAAGCTTTTTGCTGAGTGTAGAGCGGCAAGACACGCAGAAGACGCAGATACGCAGCTCTCCGAAGCTAAGTGCCGGTCCCGGGCTTCTTTCGGCACAAACCGCTCTCAGGAGCTCCCTGCGCTCGCCACAATGCTCTGTGTGCGAAGAAGCCGCTTCTTCGCCTGCGGGAGAATCGGCGAGCGGCAGCTTCCCAAAGGCGAAGATGCAAGCTGCAGCACACAGGCACAGTGTGGGCAGCATTCAGACTTAGAGAAAACAGTACTTTACCACTCTCCTGCCTTTTCCATGGTTATTCTATTGGAAAAGAACGAGTTTTGGACAACTACCTTTCATTCTTGCCAAACTCTTTGCAGACCCCCGTGCAAGCTTTAGAACAAGTTTTTGGATGTTTTCTTTCCTGGCAGAGTTTCTCCTTGCAAGATATGGTGGAAAAGCTTTTTGCTGAGTGTAGAGCGGCAAGACACGCAGAAGACGCGGATACGCAGCTCTCCGAAGCTAAGTGCCGGTCCCGGGCTTCTTTCGGCACAAACCGCTCTCAGGAGCTCCCTGCGCTCGCCACAATGCTCTGTGTGCGAAGAAGCCGCTTCTTCGCCTGCGGGAGAATCGGCGAGCGGCAGCTTCCCAAAGGCGAAGATGCAAGCTGCAGCACACAGGCACAGTGTGGGCAGCCTTCAGACTTAGAGAAAACAGTACTTTACCACTCTCCTGCCTTTTCCATGGTTATTCTATTGGAAAAGAACGAGTTTTGGACAACTACCTTTCATTCTTGCCAAACTCTTTGCAGACCCCCGTGCAAGCTTTAGAACAAGATTTTGGATGTTTTCTTTCCTGGCAGAGTTTCTCCTTGCAAGATATGGTGGAAAAGCTTTTGGCTGAGTGTAGAGCGGCAAGACACGCAGAAGACGCAGATACGCAGCTCTCCGAAGCTAAGTGCCGGTCCCGGGCTTCTTTCGGCACAAACCGCTCTCAGGAGCTCCCTGCGCTCGCCACAATGCTCTGTGTGCGAAGAAGCCGCTTCTTCGCCTCCGGGAGAATCGGCGAGCGGCAGCTTGCCAAAGGCGAAGATGCAAGCTGCAGCACACAGGCACAGTGTGGGCAGCCTTCAGACTTAGAGAAAACAGTACTTTACCACTCTCCTGCCTTTTCCATGGTTATTCTATTGGAAAAGAACGAGTTTTGGACAACTACCTTTCATTCTTGCCAAACTCTTTGCAGACCCCCGTGCAAGCTTTAGAACAAGATTTTGGATGTTTTCTTTCCTGGCAGAGTTTCTCCTTGCAAGATATGGTGGAAAAGCTTTTGGCTGAGTGTAGAGCGGCAAGACACGCAGAAGACGCAGATACGCAGCTCTCCGAAGCTAAGTGCCGGTCCCGGGCTTCTTTCGGCACAAACCGCTCTCAGGAGCTCCCTGCGCTCGCCACAATGCTCTGTGTGCGAAGAAGCCGCTTCTTCGCCTCCGGGAGAATCGGCGAGCGGCAGCTTCCCAAAGGCGAAGATGCAAGCTGCAGCACACAGGCACAGTGTGGGCAGCATTCAGACTTAGAGAAAACAGTACTTTACCACTCTCCTGCCTTTTCCATGGTTATTCTATTGGAAAAGAACGAGTTTTGGACAACTACCTTTCATTCTTGCCAAACTCTTTGCAGACCCCCGTGCAAGCTTTAGAACAAGTTTTTGGATGTTTTCTTTCCTGGCAGAGTTTCTCCTTGCAAGATATGGTGGAAAAGCTTTTTGCTGAGTGTAGAGCGGCAAGACACGCAGAAGACGCGGATACGCAGCTCTCCGAAGCTAAGTGCCGGTCCCGGGCTTCTTTCGGCACAAACCGCTCTCAGGAGCTCCCTGCGCTCGCCACAATGCTCTGTGTGCGAAGAAGCCGCTTCTTCGCCTCCGGGAGAATCGGCGAGCGGCAGCTTCCCAAAGGCGAAGATGCAAGCTGCAGCACACAGGCACAGTGTGGGCAGCCTTCAGACTTAGAGAAAACAGTACTTTACCACTCTCCTGCCTTTTCCATGGTTATTCTATTGGAAAAGAACGAGTTTTGGACAACTACCTTTCATTCTTGCCAAACTCTTTGCAGACCCCCGTGCAAGCTTTAGAACAAGATTTTGGATGTTTTCTTTCCTGGCAGAGTTTCTCCTTGCAAGATATGGTGGAAAAGCTTTTTGCTGAGTGTAGAGCGGCAAGACACGCAGAAGACGCGGATACGCAGCTCTCCGAAGCTAAGTGCCGGTCCCGGGTTTCTTTCGGCACAAACCGCTCTCAGGAGCTCCCTGCGCTCGCCACAATGCTCTGTGTGCGAAGAAGCCGCTTCTTCGCCTGCGGGAGAATCGGCGAGCGGCAGCTTCCCAAAGGCGAAGATGCAAGGTGCAGCACACAGGCACAGTGTGGGCAGCATTCAGACTTAGAGAAAACAGTACTTTACCACTCTCCTGCCTTTTCCATGGTTATTCTATTGGAAAAGAACGAGTTTTGGACAACTACCTTTCATTCTTGCCAAACTCTTTGCAGACCCCCGTGCAAGCTTTAGAACAAGATTTTGGATGTTTTCTTTCCTGGCAGAGTTTCTCCTTGCAAGATATGGTGGAAAAGCTTTTGGCTGAGTGTAGAGCGGCAAGACACGCAGAAGACGCAGATACGCAGCTCTCCGAAGCTAAGTGCCGGTCCCGGGCTTCTTTCGGCACAAACCGCTCTCAGGAGCTCCCTGCGCTCGCCACAATGCTCTGTGTGCGAAGAAGCCGCTTCTTCGCCTCCGGGAGAATCGGCGAGCGGCAGCTTGCCAAAGGCGAAGATGCAAGCTGCAGCACACAGGCACAGTGTGGGCAGCCTTCAGACTTAGAGAAAACAGTACTTTACCACTCTCCTGCCTTTTCCATGGTTATTCTATTGGAAAAGAACGAGTTTTGGACAACTACCTTTCATTCTTGCCAAACTCTTTGCAGACCCCCCTGCAAGCTTTAGAACAAGATTTTGGATGTTTTCTTTCCTGGCAAAGTTTCTCCTTGCAAGATATGGTGGAAAAGCTTTTTGCTGAGTGTAGAGCGGCAAGACACGCAGAAGACGCGGATACGCAGCTCTCCGAAGCTAAGTGCCGGTCCCGGGCTTCTTTCGGCACAAACCGCTCTCAGGAGCTCCCTGCGCTCGCCACAATGCTCTGTGTGCGAAGAAGCCGCTTCTTCGCCTGCGGGAGAATCGGCGAGCGGCAGCTTCCCAAAGGCGAAGATGCAAGCTGCAGCACGCAGGCACAGTGTGGGCAGCATTCAGACTTAGAGAAAACAGTACTTTACCACTCTCCTGCCTTTTCCATGGTTATTCTATTGGAAAAGAACGAGTTTTGGACAACTACCTTTCATTCTTGCCAAACTCTTTGCAGACCCCCGTGCAAGCTTTAGAACAAGATTTTGGATTTTTTTTTCCTGGCAGAGTTTCTCCTTGCAAGATATGGTGGAAAAGCTTTTTGCTGAGTGTAGAGCGGCAAGACACGCAGAAGACGCAGATACGCAGCTCTCCGAAGCTAAGTGCCGGTCCCGGGCTTCTTTCGGCACAAACCGCTCTCAGGAGCTCCCTGCGCTCGCCACAATGCTCTGTGTGCGAAGAAGCCGCTTCTTCGCCTGCGGGAGAATCGGCGAGCGGCAGCTTCCCAAAGGCGAAGATGCAAGCTGCGGCACACAGGCACAGTGTGGGCAGCATTCAGACTTAGAGAAAACAGTACTTTACCACTCTCCTGCCTTTTCCATGGTTATTCTATTGGAAAAGAACGAGTTTTGGACAACTACCTTTCATTCTTGCCAAACTCTTTGCAGACCCCCGTGCAAGCTTTAGAACAAGATTTTGGATGTTTTCTTTCCTGGCAGAGTTTCTCCTTGCAAGATATGGTGGAAAAGCTTTTTGCTGAGTGTAGAGCGGCAAGACACGCAGAAGACGCAGATACGCAGCTCTCCGAAGCTAAGTGCCGGTCCCGGGCTTCTTTCGGCACAAACCGCTCTCAGGAGCTCCCTGCGCTCGCCACAATGCTCTGTGTGCGAAGAAGCCGCTTCTTCGCCTGCGGGAGAATCGGCGAGCGGCAGCTTCCCAAAGGCGAAGATGCAAGCTGCAGCACACAGGCACAGTGTGGGCAGCCTTCAGACTTAGAGAAAACAGTACTTTACCACTCTCCTGCCTTTTCCATGGTTATTCTATTGGAAAAGAACGAGTTTTGGACAACTACCTTTCATTCTTGCCAAACTCTTTGCAGACCCCCGTGCAAGCTTTAGAACAAGATTTTGGATGTTTTCTTTCCTGGCAGAGTTTCTCCTTGCAAGATATGGTGGAAAAGCTTTTGGCTGAGTGTAGAGCGGCAAGACACGCAGAAGACGCAGATACGCAGCTCTCCGAAGCTAAGTGCCGGTCCCGGGCTTCTTTCGGCACAAACCGCTCTCAGGAGCTCCCTGCGCTCGCCACAATGCTCTGTGTGCGAAGAAGCCGCTTCTTCGCCTCCGGGAGAATCGGCGAGCGGCAGCTTGCCAAAGGCGAAGATGCAAGCTGCAGCACACAGGCACAGTGTGGGCAGCCTTCAGACTTAGAGAAAACAGTACTTTACCACTCTCCTGCCTTTTCCATGGTTATTCTATTGGAAAAGAACGAGTTTTGGACAACTACCTTTCATTCTTGCCAAACTCTTTGCAGACCCCCGTGCAAGCTTTAGAACCAGATTTTGGATGTTTTCTTTCCTGGCAGAGTTTCTCCTTGCAAGATATGGTGGAAAAGCTTTTTGCTGAGTGTAGAGCGGCAAGACACGCAGAAGACGCAGATACGCAGCTCTCCGAAGCTAAGTGCCGGTCCCGGGCTTCTTTCGGCACAAACCGCTCTCAGGAGCTCCCTGCGCTCGCCACAATGCTCTGTGTGCGAAGAAGCCGCTTCTTCGCCTGCGGGAGAATCGGCGAGCGGCAGCTTCCCAAAGGCGAAGATGCAAGCTGCAGCACACAGGCACAGTGTGGGCAGCCTTCAGACTTAGAGAAAACAGTACTTTACCACTCTCCTGCCTTATCCATGGTTATTCTATTGGAAAAGAACGAGTTTTGGACAACTACCTTTCATTCTTGCCAAACTCTTTGCAGACCTCCGTGCAAGCTTTAGAACAAGATTTTGGATGTTTTCTTTCCTGGCAGAGTTTCTCCTTGCAAGATATGGTGGAAAAGCTTTTGGCTGAGTGTAGAGCGGCAAGACACGCAGAAGACGCAGATACGCAGCTCTCCGAAGCTAAGTGCCGGTCCCGGGCTTCTTTCGGCACAAACCGCTCTCAGGAGCTCCCTGCGCTCGCCACAATGCTCTGTGTGCGAAGAAGCCGCTTCTTCGCCTGCGGGAGAATCGGCGAGCGGCAGCTTCGCAAAGGCGAAGATGCAAGCTGCAGCACACAGGCACAGTGTGGGCAGCCTTCAGACTTAGAGAAAACAGTACTTTACCACTCTCCTGCCTTATCCATGGTTATTTCTATTGGAAAAGAACGAGTTTTGGACAACTACCTTTCATTCTTGCCAAACTCTTTGCAGACCCCCGTGCAAGCTTTAGAACCAGATTTTGGATGTTTTCTTTCCTGGCAGAGTTTCTCCTTGCAAGATATGGTGGAAAAGCTTTTTGCTGAGTGTAGAGCGGCAAGACACGCAGAAGACGCAGATACGCAGCTCTCCGAAGCTAAGTGCCGGTCCCGGGCTTCTTTCGGCACAAACCGCTCTCAGGAGCTCCCTGAGCTCGCCACAATGCTCTGTGTGCGAAGAAGCCGCTTCTTCGCCTCCGGGAGAATCGGCGAGCGGCAGCTTCCCAAAGGCGAAGATGCAAGCTGCAGCACACAGGCACAGTGTGGGCAGCCTTCAGACTTAGAGAAAACAGTACTTTACCACTCTCCTGCCTTTTCCATGGTTATTCTATTGGAAAAGAACGAGTTTTGGACAACTACCTTTCATTCTGCCAAACTCTTTGCAGACCCCCGTGCAAGCTTTAGAACAAGATTTTGGATGTTTTCTTTCCTGGCAGAGTTTCTCCTTGCAAGAATATGGTGGAAAAGCTTTTGGCTGAGTGTAGAGCGGCAAGACACGCAGAAGACGCAGATACGCAGCTCTCCGAAGCTAAGTGCCGGTCCGGGCTTCTTTCGGCACAAACCGCTCTCAGGAGCTCCCTGCGCTCGCCACAATGCTCTGTGTGTGAAGAAGCCGCTTCTTCGCCTCCGGAGAGAATACGGCGAGCGGCAGCTTCCCAAAGGCGAAGATGCAAGCTGCAGCACGCAGGCACAGTGTGGG